>NW_026853485.1:0-160266 GCF_026571515.1 Ruditapes philippinarum
ACAATGTATTAATTATGCAATCGATTGAAATATTGGTACATAAAGTCAGTCGTTTACAAATCATGATTGTTAATATTGTTTTAAAAAAAGCGTAAATAAAGCGTCCTACTCCATTTGTAATGACCTATTACTTTTAATGTATAATTATGTTAATAAAACAATTAAAAAAATAATAAAAAAATAAATAAAACAATTAAAGTAAAAACTGGCACGCCACCTCATGACCTAATGTGTCGGTGTAAAGTAAAACTCAACCAAACAAAGAAAAGACACACAAAAAACTGAAACTATGTTTTTACTGAAATGCTTGTTAGGTGATTAATATACCGACAACTTCTGAACCACTGGTCTCCACTAAATATTCATACAGAATGATATAAACATTTTATGTTTTGAATAAGCAGATTCAACTTCAATTTTGTATGTGTTCCCACGGATTTGTTTTGAGACAATAAGTCGCAAAGCTTATAAAAATGGAAGCAAACAAGTTAGAACTGTTATTTGCTAGATTGTTATTTGTTTACACTCTTGCATATTGCTTATAATGAGTGTTTTTAATACATGATAACATTAAGAAACTTAGGTAATACAATTATTTATATTATTATAAAACGGAACTGCAGATTTATTTAGATAATGCTTTCACATATTTTATTAACTCATATTTTTTCTTGCTATAGTCTTCTGAATTTAAAAGAGCAAATGACGACCCTCAACACCTAATTATACGTAATGTGACAAAGAAAGATGAAGGTTGGTATACATGTCTAGCTGTGAACAGCGCTGGAATGAATTCTAGAAGCGCCTGGCTGACTGTTCTGAATGGTAACATTGGTATTACTTTTCTTTTACTAGAGCAGTATTTGATATTTTTGTGAAAAAAAAGAATTGAACATAATTGCTGTTTTATAGATTGTTACTAAAATTACATCAAATGACAAATTATAATTAAACCGTATCTCTACTGCAAAAGCGATGTCCCAAATACCTGGGAATGCTTATTGAATATTTACGATATCAAATAAGAATATAATAAATTTATTCCCAGGTATTAGGGACATCACTTTGCGGTATAGATACTGTTTAATTATAATTTGTCATCTGATGTTATTTCGTTTATAATTAACTGCTGACACTTTTGTATTGAGTAGTAAAGTTTCCATTTTTGCAACCCTCGAACAATCAATGTAAGGAATATCAATATTTTTATTAAAAGCTATTAAGTCATCGGTGTAGAACCTAGTCGGACTGTACAGCTCTGAATGATGATGCTGCTCTGTACTGGCGAAAAAGGCTACAATTCTTCCGGTTAGAACAGGATAATGAATAAAACAAGCTTATTGAGACTATATTAAGATGCTTTTCTTAATTTGTTTTGCATATTATATCGAGCAGAAGTCTAAAAAATGATTTCCGACATGTAATGTTCAATTTTCCTATTTGTTTATTTTAGAGACAGAATTTGAGGAGCTAAAGGAAACAGACAAAAGTTCGTACAATCGCTGTCACAGATAAACATAATATTAAAATTCTGCAGTTAACATGCAAGTTGTGCTGCCGTGCTAGTCCTAGTTTTTGTATATTTAGAATTATCTTCTGTCCCTAATGCTTATCTGAACTGCATATTTTACATTTTTGATATGCTTTATTCTGTTTAAAGCACTTGTACTTTTATAACTCTCAATATTGAAATGTAAGCAATGACCTAACTTGAAACTGTACTTCTTCAATCATTTCCCCACTCATTTGCATCTGCAATGACAGTTTCAAAATAAACAATCATTTTGTTTTGTTCACAGTATCGTCTGGGGTATCTTTACCGCACAGATCGTCAATAATAAAGTTTCATTAAAAGTCACTTACAAATGAAGCATGTACCGCCCTAACTAATTCGTAGGAAGTGAATTAAAATGCATTTGAAGCACTCTTTCCGAAGTGCAGTATATATTAAGCAAAAGTTTAGATATTGTTGGTACTACAGAGAAATGTAGACTGAACGGAATTTGATTCAGTGACGTATAAACTCGTAGCCTGTATATATTTTATATAGTTTTGTTTCTTCCTTTTACTGCAAGTTTTTGATGTTCACGTGTTCGTTAAGCTGTAGTCGTTTTTAAGTATTCTGGCCTATTTTGAATTAGAGTTTTATGTAAAGAACATCTTGCAAATAATTTATAGATAATCTAATAAGAAACTCACCTTAATTATTTAATACAAATAAAATTAAGATATGATTATGGCAAATGAAAGATTTCATTGTTTGTAGATGAATTTAATACAATAGATTGGTACGATTGTCAAGACGGAGTTGACGATAAAGAATTTGACGACCTAAAAGGTTAGTTAAGCATGCTCTAAATATTTGAATCTTTGGCGGAATCTTTGTTGTACATTTTAGGTGCCCGTTCGTGCCTTAAATGGAATGACACTTTGGATCGTCCGTCACCAGTAAGATTTTTAAAGTCGCCAAATGACCTATTCTGTGTTGGTGCGACTTAAGATTCAACCAAAAAAAATCTCTTGATACTTTGACTTAATTATGTGTCCAAATATGTATAATTGGAAATATACAGCAATTGGCTCTGTGTCATAATAAGTTGAATCCTGGTTGCTTGTCATAAGTAGTCATTTCCTAATTGTATGCCATGCAAAGTCAATTTTTAGCTCTCTGATATAATTGGTCAGTTAATGGCTCGCTTACTAAACATATAAAGTAAACATGTCTCATTTTGACCAATATTTATAATTCTGTATCTTTAGTACACTTATTTAAGATATGCTATAAGGCATTTAAATATTTTTTCCTTCTTATATAAAGCTTTGGTAGGTACCTATTTTGTATTTTAAGTTAAACTTAAAACAACTCGAAATGTGCTTAAGATTTAATAAGGTAGTTAAATAAGTGTTAAATAAAGCTTTTATGTACTTTTATTGAACCCTAGATCTATTCACATTGTTATTTCAGACAACTTCTTATATGAATACATTTTTTACTCTTTTTTATATCAGTTTGATTCAATTTGGAACTGTGTGTCTTATTAGTATAAATTTCCTTTGCTAAATTGAGGTTTTGTAGTTTTTGTCTTTGTTTCTGTTTCTTTTATTTTTGAAATACATAAAACGTTTTAGTTTAAAATAAACTTTATAAAAGTACGATTACCATTTGTATAAGGTAAGGAAATCATTGCACTATTTTTGAACAGGTAGACTATATTTAATTGATTAAGTGCTGAGAAAGTGTAAGAAAACGGGGAACAGCACCCAACTCTCCATACATTAGGAACAAAAACATTTTAAGAGTGTATACCAATGAAATTAAAAGCCATGTCTATTCTCCTTTTTGATTAAAAGACCTCCTGATTTTACGAGACGGAGTCATGTTAGATTCCTCACAAAAGCAGTAAACAGCTCTATAGACTTTGACTGCGCTGTCATGGCTTTTCCTGTTGCAGAAATAAATTGGCTGAAGAACGGAATTCCGATGAAAGAGAAAACCGGAAAGGTACTAAGATATGGCTATAAAATGTCAAATGTTAAGGAGCATTAATTTGATAAATGTATAAATATATATTTAAGATTTTTTCTGCATTGAGTAAACCATTTCTTGCTAAACAATGCTTTATTGTATTGCAAATTCATAATTTGAATGTATTGGCAATTTTCATGATAGTTTTGTGATAGTTTCTTTTTGCCACACCCTCGTGTTTTTTTGTGTATGTAAAGGCAACTAAAAGATAGGAACTAATTGGGTTATTGTGTAGTAATTTAAGTTTTCAGTAGTTTAAAAATGAGCTTAGTGAACCATAGGAGAAAAAACAATAGCTGTCAAATTAGTCTGTTTTTGTATAGAACTAAATGTTTACCAAGTGCTTGATTTTCAATGAGGCGATCAGATAAAATTCAACAAGTAAATGATTCAAACCTGTTTTCATGATTATTATCATTATGTTCAACAGCACTTATCTTTATCTAATTAAAAATATTTGCTTAATGTAATACATGACTAACGATATTTAACGGCAATAGATATAAATATTCAGAAAATTTTATTTAGGTTATTTCTAATTTCAGATGTGTTTTTTCCATATTACTTCAAAATAGATTTGATTGACCAGAAATGTCCATATATATTTTCAGTATATATTCAATCGTTACACGCTAACTGTTAAGTATCTAACTAGTGAGGATAATGGCAACTACACATGCGAAGTAAGAAATGAGTATGGTGCTATAAATCGGACTATAACACTAGAAGTACAAAGTAAGTCGTCTCCGTTGATTTATTTCATAATGACATCATGCGTATTATACTCGTTTTCATTTTCGATATCATATAATAACGTCAATCATGCCGAATAATATAGAAAACGTTTTATACTTAAACAGTTTTATCAGGAAACCGGTTGTTAAAAGATGGTTATGAAAAATTTATGAATTTAACATAATCACGGAAAAATTTGTCTGTAATTGAAATAATTTTTACATTTATTAACAGTGCTTATCAACATATACAGAAATGTCTCAGATTTGTTCATAGGTAGATTGATAGGGACAATAGAGAGAGAGACTCAGAGAGTATTGTATACGAATGTTACACCTGCTTGTAGACTCTCAATATTTAAATCTTAGCATATTGCTAAATAATTTTGACTGTATTTATATAGCCCAGGTGTATTAATACTGGCAAGTGAATTATCTACATGAGATGTTATATGGTAGATTTTGAAGAAATATTTACATTAAACTGCGAAAGATTTAATACTATGCAATTATAATATTTTCATTATTTTTCTGTGTAGAATGTAATACCAAGTCATTATAAAATGTACCAGAAATGTTAATGTATGAAATGTTGAGGGACAAAATCAAAAGGGAAAAACGATAAACATAAGCAATTCAGTGATGATAACTTCTCCCTAGTATATTGCCGTAAAATCCGAACATAATATTTAAATCGGAACACAAGATAAATAGTTTGCATTGAAAGAGTTAAGCCGTATTAGGGAGTCATATGTAAATGTAGTTAATCCAGGGTGTCTAAAAAGTCAAATATCGTAGATGATAAAGGAATTCAAAGATAACTATAAATCCAGACACAAAATGAGGAAAAAGTGTTTCTGATAAGTTAGCTATACAATTTAAAGGGTAAATAAATGCTGATGTTTTTAGATGATGCTTGTGGATGAATAAAAATAGAATCAAGACATAAAAAGATTAGAATACCTTAACGTTTTTTTTTTGTAAGTTTGTGAAATATTTTAATTAAAATATCAATTATGCCGTAATTTAAATTATGTGTGACAAAACGTAGTGTGTGTAAAAATATATTTTGTTATTTTCAATCATTATTTCCACAGTATTACATTGTATACTAAACACAAAAGATTATTAAACTTTTTGATACATGTTTCTATTAACTAAACATAATATTAATATTTTGAATATAATACATAAAAAGGTTGTGTTTTCACGTTTCTAATATACTTAATAAATAGCAAAGTAATTACATTCATTTGTTATGTTGGTCACAACAGACTGAGGTATTAAAAATAGGCTTTAACGTCTTCATCCAATGCATTGTCTTTCAACAGATGATACATTTCAAGTTCTCTAAAATAAAAATGTCTTACACTGTACCACAAAGAATAACTGTATGTGTAACACCTTATCAAGAGAATTTCTTTTTATATGTAGTTTGATGGCCTTAAGGGGATATCAAATGAAAATGATTCGTTGTCTTCATTCATAATTATACCTCTTTTTTGTTAAAGCTTTAATATTAAACCACAGGAACCCGAAATTCTATCCAAAACAAAAAAAATAACGATTTAAAAAATCCCATATATATACTATAAAAATCACAAGGAAGGCAACAACATTTCCCCACCCGTCGCTACATTTACAAAGATATTCGTAAAAACGCCTGGAATTTACTCCCGAGCACACTAAATCAATAAAGCACATTAAGATCTATCAGAAACAGAACTTACTCTTACCAACTATCCAACTTTTACGCCAATTGAATGAATTTTTCAATGCTCTTCTCCCATAGTTCAAGTGATAAACTCCGTCATACATGTTATTGACCGGTCTTTGTAGACCCCGAAATTCTATTCTATCCAAAACAAAAAAAATGATTTAAATAAAAATCCCATAAATATAAGAGTAGTATACAATATGGGAATTTTATTTACATCTTTATTTATTTTTGTTTTGGATAGAATTTCGGGATAAACAAAGATCGGTCAATAACGGTATGACGGAGTTTATCGCTTGAACTGGCAATGGAACCGACGATGGGAGAAGAGCAGTGATATATTCATTCAATTGGCGTAAAAGTTAGATAATTGGTAAGAGTAAGTTGTGTTTCTGGTGGATTTTAATGTGCTTTATTGATTAAGTGTAATCGGAAGTAAATTCCAGGCGTTTTTACGAATATTACTTGTAAATGTAGCGGTGGGTGGGGAAATGTTGTTGCCTTCCTTGTGTTTTTATAGCATATATATAGTATTTTTTTAAATCATTATTTTTTGTTTTGGATAGAATTTCGGGTTCCTGTGATTAAACATGTAATTGGTGAGACTGATGTATATTCATTTTTGTTAGATTCATATTAAAATTTTGTTAACCGTCAAGTTTATAATACCAACGTTTGAAAATATTTTTGGACGATAAGGCAAATAGTCAAACAATTTGATAACATTAATAAAGTGTGTATTAATTAGAATATAAACAACGAATTAAACAAGCTTACTAAAAGAATCAAATTCCAGACTGGAAAGAAACTGACATGACAAAAATTGTGGAAACTTGGAATATCGTTTTAATTATACATTTAGTTATGTGAAATCTTTATCTTGATGGGATCAAGTTTAAGACTAGTTATTTAAAAACTTTATTATAATTGTGACCATTTTACTCTTGTTGTTTCGATATCAGCCTTTTTCTGGTATAGAAGCAATAAATCGACGAAAAAGAAATTAATATTTTGGATTTATATGAAAATACAACAGATGACCGTTGGATTCTAGAATTTTGGTTTCATCTAAGTAAATATATGTCTTAATCATTAAAATTTTGTATTGTACAGTTGTAAATATTCTATTTTTATTTTTGTTGCTTACAGAGGAATATGGCTCTGCCCCAATTATGGAAGATATTAGTAATCAGACGGTACTAACTGGCACCAACGTAACGTTTTCCTGCCGAATAGTGATGAGTGATTCTCAGCCACTGTTGCAATGGCTTCGTCATTTCAAGAAAAATGATTCCTATGTTAATGAGAAAGGGGAGCCATATGTGAAGACTTTCAAGGTTAATTTGCGTTTTCTTACCTCGCTAAAAATTCGTGTCATCAATAAATTATCTAAACTATTATCTTTAAAAACAAAGGGTCATTTATATTGACAATAGTATTGTGAGAATGCAATGCATTAATCATGCAACCGATTGACATATATACATAAAGCAAATAGTGCTTGGAAATATGGGGTTATATCAAACTTGTTTTGCATAAAAATTAATTAAAATTCCTATCCAATTGTTATAAATTATTAATAATTTACAATGATGGATAGGATAAATAATTAACAATTTCCACTTTTTTGCAACTAATTAATTAATATTCGTTATTTACTTATTAGTGCTGTGGATTAAAAAGACTGACGACCTACATTAGTTCTCAAATTACAAAGGAAATAATTTATAATTGTCTAGTTGCAAGCAGATGCAACTGTCATGATGCATGTGTTTCCACCAAAGTAGTTTTAGACTATTTAGATTTATATTTATTTGAGTTACATTATATTGAACTTTTTTAACAAGTAGAAGTCATAAAGCTAATACATATAAAGGCAAACAAATTAGATCTGCGGTTTGGTAGATTTTTATTTGTGAAGAGTCTTGATGATTACTTGTAATGCGGGACTATAATATATTTCAAAATTTAAAACCTACCAAGGTTAAACAATTATGTAATAAACTTTACAATGATGGAAAATAAGGAAAATAAAGATGAATTTACACAATGTTTCCACTTACTTTTTGCAACTAATTAATGTTTTATTATATTCCGTTATGTTCCGTTATAGTCTTCTGGATTTAAAAGTACTATTGACGACCCTCAACATCTAGTTCTGCAAAATGTGACAAAGGAAGATGAAGGCTGGTATACATGTCTAGTTGCGAACACCGTTGGTACGAATTACAGAAGCGCTTGGCTGACTGTTCTGAATGGTAACATTTGTATTACTTTCCTTTTACTGGAGAAGTATTTGCAGTTTCTGGGAAAAAAATAATTGAACATAGTTGCTGTTTTATAGATTGTTACTAAAATTACATCAAATTGCAAATTATAATTAAACACAAAAGCGATGTCGCTAATACCTGGGAATGAATTTAACATCTTCTTATTTAATATTTAAGATATTATATAAAATTAATTCCCAGGTAGTATGGATATCGCTTTGCGGTATAGTTACTATTGATTTGATGTAATTTTGTTTATAATAAACTACTGAGACTTTTGTATTGAGTAGCAAAGGTTCCATTTTGCAGCCCTCGAACAATCAATGTAAGGAATATCAATATTTTTATTAAAATGCATGAAGTCATCGGTGTAGAGCCTAGTCGGACCGTGCAGCTCTAAATGATGACGCTGCTCTATACTGGCAAAAGGCTACAATTATTCCGGTTAGAACTGGATAATGAATAAAACAAGCTTATTGAGACTAGATTAAGATGCAATTCTAAATCTGCAGTGCAAATTATATCGAGCAGAATTCTAAAAATGATTTCCGACATGTAATTTTCAATTTTCCTATTTGTTAATTTTAGAGACAGAATTTGAGGGGCTAAAGGAAACAGACAAAGGTTCGTACACTCGATGTCACAGATAAACATAATATTTAGATTCTGTAGTTAATAATCAAATTCATTGGTGCACGTGGTGCTGCCGTGCTTATTGTATATTTAGAACTATCTTCTGTTTCTAATGCTTATCTGAACTGCATATTTTACATTTTTGATATGCTTTATTCAGTTTAAAGCAATTGTGCTTTAATAACTCTCAATATTGAAATGTAAGCAATGATCTTACTTGAAACTGCAATTCGTCAATCCTTCCCCCACTCATTTGCATCTGCAATGACGGTTTAAAAGTAAGCAATGATTTTGTGTTGTTCACAGTATCGTCTGGGGTATCTTTACCGTACAGATGATAAAGTTTCATTAAATGTCACTTAGCATGCACCGACCTAACTAATTCGTATGATGGACGTGAATTGAAATGCATTTGGAACACTCTTTCTGATTTGCAGTATATTTTAAGCAAAAGTTTAGATATTGTTGATACTACAGAGAAATGTATACTGATCAGGATTTGATTTAGTGACGTATAAACTCGTAGCATCTGCTTGTATATTTTTATTTAGTTTTGTTTCTTTCTATACTACTAGTTTTTAATGTTCACGTGTCAGCTGAAGTATTTTTAAGTATATTGTCCTCTTTTGAATTAGAGTTTATGTAAAGAACATCTTGCAAATTCTTTACAGATAATCTAATAACAAAATAATCTTAATTATTTAATACATATATAATTAAGATATGGTTATGGCAAATGACAGATTTCATCGTTTGTAGATGAAGTTAGAACAACAGAATGGTACGATTATCAAGACGAAGTTGACGATACAATATTTGACGACATCAAAGGTTAGCTAAGCATGTTCTAAATATTTAAATCTTTGGCGGAATCTTTGTTGTACTACTCAGGTGCCCGTTCGTGCCTTAAATGATGCACGGAATGGCACCTGAGATCTTACGTCACCAGTAATATTTTTAATAGCCAAATGACCTATTCTGTGTTGGTGCGACTCAACCCAATAAAAATCCTGATACTTTGAATTAATTATGTGTCCAAATATGTGTATTTGGAAATATACAGCAATTGATGGCATGGTTCTGTGTCATAGTAAATTGAATCATTGTTGCTTGTCATAAGAAGTCATTTCTTAGTTGTATGCCATTCAAAGTCAATTTATAGCTCTGTGAAATAATGGTCAGTTAATGGCTCTCATACTACACCTAGGAAGTAAAGATGTCTCATTTTGACCAGTATTTATAATTTTGTATCTTTAGTGCACTTATTTAAGATATGCTTTAAGGCATTCAATTACAATTTTTTCATGCGTTGTAAAGTAATAATAAGCATTCACATAAGGAAATAAAACACCTATTTTAATAGGTAGAGTATATTAAGTTAAAATTAGAAAGGTGAGAAACGGAAATGTACCAATTTTCCATACATAAGCAAGCTAAAACATTTTAAGAATGTATACAATAAATTTTATTTACTTTTATTGAGCCCAAGAGCTATTCACATTGTAATTTCGGAGAACCTGCTTATAGGAATACATATTTTACTCTTTTTATGTCAAATCATTTATTCAGTATGGTAAATGTGTGCCTTAATAGTATTTTTTCCTTTTGCTAAATTGAGCTTTTGTAGTTTTCGTCTTTGTTTCTGTTTTTTTTTTATTTTTGAAATACATTGCGTTTTAGTTAAAAGTATACTTAATAAAAAGAACCATTCACATAAGGAAATAAAAAACATTGCACTATTTTTGAATAGGTAGAGTATATTCAATTGATTATATTATGAGAAAGTGTGAGAAACGGGGAACAGTACCCAATTTTCCATACATAAGAAACAAAAAACATTTTAAGAACTGTATACCAATGAAATTAATAGCCATGCATATACTCCTTTTTGATTAAAGGACCTCCTGAATTTAAGAGACGGAATCATGTTCGATTCCTAGCAAAAGCAGTAAACAGCTCCATAGACGTTGACTGCGATGTCATGGCTTTTCCTGTTGCAGAAATAAATTGGCTGAAGAACGGAATTCCGATGAAAGAGAAAACCGGAAAGGTACTTATATTTGGCTATAAAAATGTCAAATGTTAAGGAGCATTAATTTGATAAATATGTATAAATATATATTGAAGATATGAATATTAGATTTTTTCTGCATGGAGTAAACCATTTCTTGCTAAACGATGCTTTATTGTATTGCAAATTCATAATTTGAATATATTGGCAATTTCAATGATAGTTTTGTGATTGTTTCTTTTTGCCACACCCTCGTGGTTTTTGTGTATGTAAAGGCAACTAAAAGATAGGAACTAATTGGGTTATTGTGTAGTAATTAAAGTTTTCAGTAGTTTAAAAATGAGCTTAGTGAACCATTTTACATAGGAGAAAAAACAATAGCTGTCAAATTCGTCTGTTTTTGTATAGAACTAAATGTTTACCAAGTGCTTGATTTTCAATGAGGCGATCAGATAAAATTCAACAAGTAAATGATTCAAACCTGTTTTCATGATTATTATCATAATGTTCAACAGCAATAATCTTTATCTATTTAAAGAATATTTAGTAAATGTAATACATGACTAACGATATTTAACGGCAATTGATATTTTTATTCAGAAAATTTGATTTAGGTTATTTTTAATTTCAGATGTATTTCTGTCCACATTACTTCAAAATAGATTTGATTGAACATGAATGTCCATCTATATTTTCAGTATATATTCAATCGGTACAATCTAACTGTTAAGTATCTAACTCGTGAGGATAATGGCAACTACACATGCGAAGTAAGAAATGAGTATGGTTCTATTAATCGGACTATAACACTAGAAGTACAGAGTAAGTCGTCTCCGTTGATTTATTTCATAATGACATAATGTTAATTATACTCGTTTTCATTTTTAATATCATATAATAAAGTCAAGCATGCATAATAGGATGGAAAACATTTTTTTACTTATTATAAATTTTATCAGGAAACCGGTAGATAAAAGATTGTAAGAAAAACATAGCCACGGAAAAAATGACTGTAATTGAAATACATTTTTCATTTAAAGGACCTGTATGTTTTGTGATTGATTTTGTTACTGTGTGTATACCACACTTGCAAAAAATTATATATGTATATAATTATGCAAATAAAACAATTTTCAAACATCGAAGAATATGTAAAATTTGTACTGCAAATATGTGTGCACATTATAATTAACCAAATTATTACATGCATTCATTTCTTATTGGAAAATTTGACTGAGAATTTATAGAAAATAAATTTCCAATTACCTCCCTTTATTTACATGAAATGTTAAATTGGGTAATATCTTTATAAATAATGCTTATTGGAACTTACAATATTGACAAATCTTAATTTGAGCATCATATTTATGAAATAAAATCATGAAAAAAATGTGTTACTTACTAACAAAATTCTGGAAACAAAGTGATCCCTCGGAAGCATTAATCACAACAAAATAACATAAGAATTGCAGACTCGGTTTGATTGAGTCTGTACATGAGTGATAATGAATAAGTGCAACATCAATCACGCCCCCTAGCACCGGCTAACTTTTTACGGCTGCCACACGGCACTTGACACCTGCTGTTGTGAAGTACAAAATTCTGGAAACAAAGTGATCCCTCGGAAGCATTAATCACAACAAAATAACATAAGAATTGCAGACTCGGTTTAAGTGTATATCAACATATACAGAAAAGGTCTCAGATTTGTTTATAGTTAAATTGATAGGGACAATAGTGAGAACCGTGTTGCATACGAAACTGTTACATCTTCTTGTAGGCTTTCAGGCTTTAAATCTTAGCACATTGCTAAATGACTTTGACTTTATTTATATAGCCCAGGTGTATTAATACTGACAAGTGAATCATCTACATGAGATGTTAAATAGTAGATTTTGAAGCTATATTTACAGTAAATTGCGAAATATTTTATGCGTATGGAATTGTAATATTTTCATTATTTTTCTGTGTAGATTGTAATACCAAGTCATTATGAAATGTAGCAGAAATGTTAATGTATGAAATGTTGAGGGACAGAAATCAAAAGGGAAAAACGATAAACATAAGTTGTTAGGTGATGATAACTTCTCCCTAGTTTAATGCTGTAAAAATCTGAACATAATATTTCAATCGGAACACAAGATAAATAGTTTGCATTGAAAGAGATAAGACGTATAAGGGAGTCATATGTATATAAATGTAATTTTTCCAGGGTGTTTAATTAGGCAAATATCGTAGATGATAAATCCAGACACAGAATGAGGAAAAAGTGTTTCTGATAAGTTTGCTATACAATTTTAAGGGTATTTTAAATGATGATGTTTTTAGATGATGCTTGTGGATAAATAAAAATAGAATCAAGGCATAAAAAGATTAGGATACATCAACGTTTTTTGTAAGTTTGTGAAATGTTTTCTTCTCAAAATATCAATTATGCCGTAATTTAAATTATGTGTGATAAAAAGTATTGTGTGTTAGAAGATATTTTGTTATTTTCAACAATTATTTCCACAGTATTACATGGTATACTAAACACAGAAGATTATTAAACTTTTTGATACATGTTCCTATTAATTAAACACAATACTGATTTACTGATATTTTAAATATAAAACATAAAATGAAAGGTTGTCACATCTCTTTTATACTTAATAAATTGCAAAGTAATTGCATTGATTTGTTATGTTTTGTTGAACAGACTGTAATTAAATAATAGATTGTAAGATTCATCAAGCATTGGATGTAATTTTTATCTAAATTGATTCATATTTGCTAACCGTCAAGTTTATAATACCAACGTTTGAATACGATAAAGCAAATAGCCAAACAATTTGATAACATTAATTAAGTGTGTATTAATTAGAATATAAACAACAAAATAAGTTAACCAAAAGAATCAAATTCCAGACATGAAAGAAACTGACGTGACAAAAATTGTGGACACTTGTAATATCGTTTTAATTACACATTAAGCTATGTGAAATCTTTATCAGAACCATTGAATTTATATTAATAATGTAACATCAAACATTCTTAAGCATTAAAACACACACAAACACACTCGCACACGCACCAACACGCACGCACACACACACACACACACACATATATATATACACAAACCTTAAAATGACATTTGTATTGAATCTTTGCCGGATCAAGTTTAAGACCATTATTATGTGTGACCATTTTACTCGGGATGTTTCGATATCAGCTATTTTTAATCCAGAAGCAATGAGTCGACGAAAAATAAATTAATAGTTTGGACTTATATGAAAATACAACATATGACCGTGGGATTCTAAAATTTTGGTTTCATCTTAGTAAATGTATATATATATATTGTGAATATTCTACTTTTTTGCTTACAGAGAAATATGGTTTTGCCCCAATTATGGAAGATGTTAGAAATCAGACAGCACTGACTGGAACCAATGTAACTTTCTCCTGCCGAATAGTGTTAAGTGATTCTCAGCCACTGTTGCAATGGCTTCGTCATATTAAGACAAATGATGCCTTTGTTAATGAGAAAGGGGAGCCATATGTGAAGATTTTACAGGTTAAATTGCGTTCTTTCGTCACACCAATATTAAACTCGTGTCATCAATTCATCTAAATTATTATGTTTAAAATAAAAGGGCATTTTTATTGAAAAAAGTAATGTCATATGAGAGAATTCAATGTATTAATTATGCAATCGATTGGTATATTGGGATACACAAGAAAGTCGCTTAGAAATCATGCTTATAACAAAATGTTTAAAAGGCAAAATAATGCTTCCTAGTCCTTTTCCTAATCTGCTATAACCTTTACTTTTAGTCTATTATGCTAGCAAAGCGGTTAAATCAAAACATTTTTATACCGAAAAATTGAAAATATGTATTTGTTTATTTAATGCTGCGTGGTGTTCAAAGTATGCAGACAATGTCTGTACCATGACTAGATTAAAATACAAGCATACAATTATTGATGCAACTCTAATGATGTATAAGTTAACACTAAATTTGTTTTTAAATTAGACAATTGAGATCTACTTTCCCTTCAGTCTGTTATATAATACTGAACCTTTTAACAGGTGGTAGTCGTCAAGCTAATACAAATTAAGGCAAACAAATTCTGTAGTTTGTTCGATTGTTATTTGTGAAGTCTTCTTTATAACTTGTAATGCGGGACCATAATACATTTCCAAAATCGAGATCTACGTAGGTTATACAATTATGTCATAGACAATAAAATGATTTCTAATGGAAAAATATAGATTGATTTACATAATGTTTTCACATATTTTTACAACCTTGTTCTGTTTTATGATATTTTGTCTGTTCTGTCATAGTTTGTTGGATTTGAAATTTAAAACCTACCAAGGTTATACAATTATGTTATAGACTTTACAATGATTGAAAGTAAGAAAAATAAAGATGAATTTACACAATGTTTCCACTTACTTTTTACAAAGTTTAATAATTAATGTTTTATGATACTCCGTTATGTTCCGTTATAGTCTTCTGGATTTAAAAGTACTATTGACGACCCTCAACATCTAGTTCTGCGAAATGTGACAAAGGAAGATGAAGGCTGGTACACATGTCTAGTTGCAAACAACGTTGGTATGAATTACAGAAGCGCTTGGCTGACTGTACTCAGTGGTAACATTTGTATTTCTAAAGTGATGTTTCTGTAAATTCAGAATTGCACATTATTTATTATTACCCCTCACTTTTGTCGTAATGTTAATTTCCCATAGGCCTCTGGGAGTTATTCTTACTGTGAATGCAAGTGTATCACGTGACTAAGAAGTTTGTACTGTTAAATAGGTAACAGTACTTTTTATCACTATAAAACTGGTCATGTGGTCTATTTTCTAAATAAAATGAAATAAAATGGCCGCCATTTTTTTCTCGATTCATTCTTACATTTGACGTTAAACCCCTATAGGACATCAACATTTTCTCTGGAGTAACTATGACACCCATAAAATTTAATTGTTCTCACCTTGGATTGCTTTTCGCATATAAAATATCTTTTTGTTGAATAGTCAAAAAGTAAACATCCGTTTTCAACGGAAGTAATTGCAATGTAAATAATTATGTGTCAAACTGGAGCATGCAGACGATTCAAGCATGCATGAAAGGATTATTTAACGATTTTAATCAGTGTAACGTTACAGATATGGTGGACACACATAGAATAACATCGTTCTTATGTTAAAAAACTATGCGAAGAATATTCTGGAAACAGAAGGATCAGATTTCACAGATCATAACCGTATAAATGGGTTAGTGTTTTGTTTTCTAAATAAAACACAGCTTATCGTATGTTTATGACTAGTAGATGTCATCAATTACTTAAAGAATAAAAGAAAAAGAAAACTTCTTAAGTAGGCCTAAAGTACACTTAAAATTTAAAAGGACAGTTTAGTTGTTGTTACTCTTGGTTTATATTTGTTAGATTTAGTTGACAATTTCAGATCATCACAGTATTTTTGTTAGGGGTAATAAAATAAATAACACATGGGTTTGTGAGTAACAGTAAAAATATCATCCCTCGTAAAAATACGGTTACCCAAGGCGTAGCCGAGGGTTACAGTATTTTCCTCGGGATGATCATTTTACTGTTACCCACAAACCCATGTGTTATTTATATACTGCTGTATAGGTTGTTCTTGCATATCTAATCTTATCAAATAAGGAAATATGAAATGTCTAAGTATTATGGACATTGGTTTGTTTAGATAGGGGTTTGTTATAATTTGTCATTTGATGTCATTCATGATAAAAAATAAACTGCTTAATCTTTTAGATTGACTTGCACATAGTCAATTTTAGGGCTCTCAGTTATCAATTTACAGGTATTAAAATGAGAATTTAATGTAAATTAGTGAACGGTGTAGAGGCTCGCAAGATTGAACAGATGGGAAGGATGACGTTGTTTTATACTGGGGAAAAGTCTACAATTCTTTTGTTAACAACAGGGTGGTGAATAACACAAGCTTATTGACACTACATTGAGATGCATTCGGAAGCTACTATTCATACTAAGTGATATTCTACCGGTCTGTCTTGAAGTTTATAGAAATAATGCCGATTCTAACACGAAATTGATACTTTTTTTCTGATTGATAATTAGTCCTAAAAGTATGGCACTATGTTCTACGAATGTTGAAATGTTTTTGTTACTTGTAAAATCTGCATTGTGTATTATATTAAGCAAAAGTCTGAAAAATGATTCCTTGCAGGTAACCTACAGTTTTCCTATTTTTATTGTTTAGAGACAGAATATGAGGAGCTGAGGTGAACAGACAAAAGTTCGTACATTTGGCGTCACTGATAAACAGTCGAGCAAAGAGTCGAATTCAAAGGTTCATATAATGCTGCCCTTCTACACCAGTCCTCGTAATTGTTTGTATATTTAGTTTAATAATGTGTTTCCATGCTTATCTGAACTGCAGAATTGAATTCACATTCAGTTCTAAAATGTCAAGGCAGTTGTATTCTTTATTACACCTTGTATTGGAGTGCAGGCAAAGACCTGCCTTGAAACTGTATTTCAACAAACATTTTGCACTAATACTGCATCTGGAATGCAATAAAAGTGTATACCTCTTAACAGATTCCATTACTTTGTTATAGAAATCGGGTGGACTTGCATAAAACTATTTTGAACATTATTCTTGCACAGAAATCAGAGGAAACTGGACTTTTTCAAGATTGTTTCCATTCTCTCTGTATCATGTGCAAGTTCAAATCTATACAAGTACAAATGTTGCTGCAATGCAGCAATTGAGAAGCTCCGCGCAAAAAAATGTGCTCATTACAAATACCTTACCAAATTATTCCTACGCACAGGTCATGTTATATTCAGATTAAGTACTATTGTAGATTTTTTCCGAATGTTTTGTAAACCATTTTTTGCATAATTATACTTATCTTATGCACTGTCCATAATTAAAAAGAGGGGGAAAATATTTAATATAAAAATGCTTTCACTGATGCCTACCTGGTAAGGAAAGTAATTCCATTGAATACAAACAAGACTTACAAGACTTGTAAATGTTATGTGACATGACTGTACTGTGTTCTGTTTCAGTAACAGAAGATAGATGATAGAGATATCAAAGTCTGTTATAATTGTAACAAATATACAAATAGTTACAAAAGGGACTAATATTATAATATAGTAATATTACATGCATATTTTTCATGTCAAATTAAAAAAAAAAATGCTTTCTTTCAATACTGAAAGTAGAACACACTCTGGAATGAAAAAATGGGATGAATTTCCAAAAGACCAAATTCAGGATTTTTTTGTTTGTTATACACGCGTTACATGGAAGACTGTTACCTGAGTTTTAGGTAGGTATGAGGAAATTCACTAATATCATATTCGTGCGAGACAAAGATATGAAAGCTATTTGACATTGGTAATATATAAAAAAAACCTATTGTTAATTAATTTTTAGGGAGATCAATATATTTTTTTTGTTGAATTGCTTTAAAACCATTCATAAAAATCATTACACTTCATGTTCAAACTGCAGATCAAAGTTTCTGTTGTTGTCATGATATATATCTATAGCCTATGCTTAAGGTGATTCCGCTTTGTCAGCCATGTTTGTTTTAACTAAAGTCTGTCCAAAGTGTAAGTAGGCCAAAATTCATATAACAACAAAGCTCTTATTGTAAAATGATGAACCATTTGAAAATACACTTCCAGGTTAATATTTTAAGGACAATTATAAACAAAAATAGAAATGATAACAATAAGAATATTTACCTTGAATGTGCTACATTTCTGAAGACCAAAAACATTCTGTTGCAAAGTTTTATGCACATTTCATGAATGGCAAATTCCTTTTAAAAGTCTGTTTTAGTGCCAACAAAAGCTTTTTTTTTGCAGCAAATACAAAAATCTTTCAAAACTTAACTCCAAATAAATCAGTATTTCATGTCCTTCTAAGCACATGGCCTCCATTATTTTTTGTAAAAAAGTAGTGCAAGAAAACAATCATCATTTTTATAGCCTTATGAACTACAATTAAAATGAAAACACAATCAAACTTTAAAATCTAACCTTTTTATGTGTAACAGTGAAGTGTGTCTGTTTGTCATGTACACAAGAAATAGGTAAATGATGTTTATTTTCATGGTACTACTTTTTTACACATGTCATGGAGGCCATGTTTTTTCAAGGTCAGATAAACTACTTTCCTAAGATTTATGTTTTTTAAAGTTTTTTGTATTTTCTGCAAAAAATAGCATTTCTTTGCACTTAAATAGACTTTAAACTGGATTTTGCCATTCATTAAATATGCATAAAGATTTGCAACAGAATGTTTTTGGTCTTCAGAAATGTAGCCCATTCAATGTAAATTTCTTATTGTTATCATTTTTATTTTTGTTTAAAATAATCTTTAAAACATAGAATTGGAAGTGTACTTGCAAATGGTTTATCATATAACAATGTGAGCTTTCTTGTTATATGAATTTTGGCCTACTTTCACTTTGCACAGACTTTGTGAAAACAGCTTGGCTGAAAAAGCGGAATTACCTTAATGAGGGTCCATCCGCTCGTAAGGCTACAAAATGCAGCTTTCGCTGGCGAGTACGGACCCCCGAACATGTCACCAGTCATACCATTATCACAAAGTGGTATGCTGTACCAATGACGCTAATGAAATGTAACTTTATATACTAAAGTTTAATTATTTCAAAACAACCAATATATCAACATGTTATTATTAAACATTTAATTTCATAAATATGAATTAAAAATAATAATCAAAAGCAAAATTGTTAAAATCTTTTGCCTGAAATCTTCTTTATATTGACAAATTCAATCACTAATAGTATACTTGATATGCTGTGTGTAAATGTATTTCAAAGTGTAACAAATTATAATTTTATGTACTACTAAAAAAGAACAAATTTATAACCTAAGTGCCAAAAATCAAAACATTTATAGCTATTTATAGCTTTCGAATTTATGTAACAGCAGAACTGCTTTCCGGTTCTCATTCATTGATATGACATGCTGCGAATCACCGACGGGGAAACCAATATAGAAATCGAAAGGAGTTCTTGAATGCGGATTTACTTTTAGCTGAGAATCGAAAGGATTTATTGCTCAAATCCGGGCCCATGGACAAAAAAAAATAGTAAACACAAATAGCTCCGCGCCTGTGGGCGCGGAGCAATTCACAAATTATGCATCTGAACAAGGAATAAGTAAATGTTTTAATGTTTTGAGTTACTTTATATTCTTAATTATGAGGATGCTTACTGATCATAAACAATTTATAAATTATATATACATTTTAAATATCTTTTGAAATATGTAATCTTTTGATTCACATTATAAGATACCATAATAAGGATAGATTGACCTTTAAGATTGTCTAAAGATAATTGGTCGACAGGTTGAGAGGTTTTGTCACTATGTATATTATGGACAGCAATTATAGTAACCATCTTAAGCTGAACAGGGACATTTGGCGGGAAGTCAAAAAATGCCTCTCAAGATTTCTTCTATTTTACTTTTTTCTTGCAATTTCAATATGATATTAAATGTATATAAGTCGTTTATGTTTCATTGGAAAATTCTAAGTGAGCAACCTTAATTGACAATATTGAGTTAACGGTTTCAACAAGTATACCTTCAAATTGAAATAAAAGTTTATATTGAATATTTGCACTTTTACAAGATAAATTATATTGGGTACAGAGGTGAATATAGATAATATAACACTTTAAAGTGAAGTTGTGTAACTTATCTTATATTCATAAAAATGGAAAATAAATCTTTGGATAAGTACCTTGAAGGACAAACAATAAAACATTAATGTACCAGAAATACAAACATATTTTTTGTAATTAAGAGAACACTGTATTGTCTATTATGTCCTTTTTTGTTTACATCTTACTTGTGTCAGTTTATATAGCCTGGAATCTATATATATATATATATATCTGCTCGGGCGAATACAAAAATAATTATTAACCATTGATTACAAGTTAAAATGTTATTCATACAATTATTTTTATCACAAACTGCAGTCTGTGTTATTTCGCACAGTCCTGAAAACGGAAGTTACATTTAAAGCAGAAACAATAAGGCCTTGCTAACCTGGATGGTGATTGTCTGTTTTTAAAGGTAGAACAGCTTCAACTACAACGGAAGATAACTATAAAAATGAAATAAGTGAACCTACATTTATTACACCGAAGTTGTTTCCATTTTCATATTCTAGGTTCATAAAGGAGCTAAGAATAAATAAATCCAATTGTAC
The DNA here is from genome assembly GCF_026571515.1 of Ruditapes philippinarum. Classification (NCBI taxonomy): domain Eukaryota; kingdom Metazoa; phylum Mollusca; class Bivalvia; order Venerida; family Veneridae; genus Ruditapes; species Ruditapes philippinarum. Next base: position 21,177 of record NW_026853485.1, read on the forward strand.
AGTTTTAATTCTGCCTGAAAGTAAATAAAGCATCGTCACATGACAAGAAGATATTGTGAAAAGAAGATAATACAATTAACGCAGACTAATCGTACAAGTCACCTTACTGAGCTAGGGCTGTAATCCAATAGATCCAATAGTCAATAAATACAAATAATTTATAAATAACACTCAGCGTAATTTTTTATCACAATAAATTAAATACAGTCGGCATCGTACTTGCATCCACCTTTATTAAGCGACTTTTTTATTAAACGGCCGCATAAAATCCCTCCCGATGATATTTACTATATAATTTAATTCCATTAAACGATTTTATATCGCTGCCAGCGGCCACTAAATGTCGGTCCAAATGTACAAAATTAAGTGTTAAAGTATCTATTAAACGGCCGTGACAAACAATCGTCCCTACGGGCATTCTCACCTGTGTAATCAGCGAGTAGGTTTGATGTGTACAAGCAAACAAACAAATATTTTTCATGGTCATTGGTAACAAATAATTGTCATTTAAAAACGAATTGAAAAACAATTGCAATCGTTTCAAAATCGGATTTTCCGATCGTAATATTTATTGTGACATATTTTGTCACAGCAATAACGTATCACAACACCGCATTTGCAGAGTTTTGTCATATGCTCAGAGTGACCTCCCTTACCGAAATGACGTTGGAACGAGCGAAAAAATGACAGACAACTAATTAGACTGAGGAAATCGTGCATGGAATTGAGTCTGAGTAAATAGCAAATGTCATCGTTTGTAGTCGAAATAAAATCAAAAAAAATCGTGAAACGTAGTGGACATTACAGAACTGAGCCTTTCATTGCTGATTGTGTAGGTGCTCATTTGATGCTTTATAAAATACATGTAGTACCCCGTTAAATATGACCCTTCGACAAAAAAAAAATCAAAAAAAATCCTAGATCTCTAAAAACCTTGCTTAATTTTAAATCGGGGTAGTGTGAAAACTAATTGCTGAAAAAATCAAGAAGTTTAAAACTCATTGCATAAAAAATTATCTGGAGCATTGGCTGATGATTCGAAAGTACGTTCAGCAGGAGATGTGTATGAACATATTAAAAATATCAGACAAGATGCTTTGTTTCATGGTCAAAATTACCTGTTGGTAGTATTATGAGCGTAGATCACATTTGTACACAAATTTCTACTAAGAAAGCAAAAACAAACACATTTTGATGACTTTCTTTCTTTTTTTAAAAAAAAGCATAAATGTAATTATAAAAAAAATGTTATTATATCTATGACTTGTAATAAAAAAGTCTTGAATTTTCCAGAATTCTATTGAGAGACCACTGTATTAAGAGACCACATTTTGGCAGTCCCTTGAGTGGTCTCTTAATACAATGTCGACTGTAAATTATTTTTTCAAGCTTTGCACTTTGTCTTTTTTGTATTTTCGTAATATGATGACAGTTGCAAGCACAACAAGTAGAAGTCCAAACACAGCACCAACTGTTCCACCTACTATTGAAATTATGTCCGTACCCTCATTTGGTTCTAGCAAACCATTGGCTGTGAATTACAAAATAAATGCAAAATAATTTAGGTCAAAGCAAACGTACAAAAAGCATCAAAGAAAAGGAAAAATAAGCACTGTTGTCTTAAAAATGTTTTTACTATAATAGACAAAATAACAGAATTTCAATACTAAATACAATAAATAGTCCGGAATTTAAATTAAAAAATATCTCATATTCATGAACGTCTGGGTTTCTCGATAAGGTTTGTACCACTTTATAACTTCAAGTCACGGACATCTTAAAAGGTAATTGTATGCATTATATCCTTTGCCGATTTTTAAAGTATTATCTAAGGTACAACCGAGTACCTGACTAGAACTATTCACATGTAGCAAGCTAAGTGGATAGCTTAGAAAATGAAGTTCTTTAAAGTCAAGTCCCGGGCAGCGGTAATAGGCAAGTGGTTCGAGATGAACGATCTTTAACATTTTGACACAGACGCCTGTATCGTTATTAATGTATGATGCAATCCTTACTTTCATTACAATGTTCTCCGGACAAGCCATCTGAACAGTCACATCTGTACTCTCCAAATGACAAAGTTTTTACCAAATTTTACCTATTTTTTTCTCAAAAGGGAAATTTATAAAACCTTCCCTTTTCTAAAATTGAGCATAGTCAATTATTTAACCAAAAAAAAATTCGCGCCTTTCTATGATCATAAATTTTGATTTGTGTTGGGGATGAATGTTGATCATAACAATAAAAATTCCTTTTAAAAAGGGAAAAAAGGTCGGGTTTTTAAAAATTTCCCCAAAGGGGTTGAAAAAAAAAGGGCTGATTTTGTTTCCCTTTTTTAGAAACAAAAAATTTTAAAAACAAAAATTTTTTTTTTAGTATTTTTTAATTGAAATTTTTTTTTTTCCCCAAAAAATTTTTCCCGTTAACTTTTTTCCCTTTCCATATCAATTTTGCCCTTTCACTGAAATTTGTTTGGGAAAAAAGTTTTCAAAAGGGGGTTTATGATTTTAAAATTGTAATCATAAACCGTACGGCAAAATTTGTCTATTACAGAAACAATAATAGTAGATGTGGCTGTTCCTTTTTATTCTCTGAAATAAAATAAATTAAATGGTTCTATATAATTAATCGGAACTGAATTTCACTCAAACCGAAAACTTATGTATATGACTTTTTATACACATTTGGCCGCGGTTAAACCTTTATTTGCTCAGATTGATAAAAGTTTGCATATGCCACCCACATAAATCAAAGTCAGTCTGCGCACATTTGCCTTTGTTTGGAAAATATATATTTAAAATTATTAGAACTAAATGGAGTAAGTTGATATGGGCACGTTTCTTTAGAAATATTTGTTATATTTGCACATTAATCGTAAATACCTCCGAATATAAACTTATATTTGACATACATGTATACATTTGATACAGTCCTTCAAATTGTATGTAATAGACATTCGACAAAAGTTTTTAATACGCAACCTTTACATCTATTTCATAAAAGCACACCTCTAGGGAAGCTTTTTTGATTTGAATATTGTTTGGTCAGGTATATTGTCTGAGATAATGCACAAATGAACATTTAACGCGTTCTGTGGAAGTTTAACTATAATTTTACTAAATTGGGTCTTTTTACAATAAGCAGTTTTTTCCTAAACATTCGCAAACTAAAAAATTTTACAATAAGAATTTGTAATTGGAAGTATGATTTTTGTTCATAATGATATAACATACATTTCAAACATAACCTACATGATTTGCTGGATTTTGTAAACTTGCAACAACTTTCAAATTGAACACTGAGATCGTGTCGTTTAAAACTTCACTCACAAATAAACTGTTTCCACTCGTTTTCTACACTCCACGTAAATGGCATAAATGCTTTCACTCTGTAAATGGAAAAAAAAAATGTTTTTTTTTCCCTTTTTTTTTCCAAAAAATCTTAAATGATTTTTTCATCTTCAAAATTTTTCGGGCAATTTTTATTCGTCCCAAACCCTTAGGTTTGTAATTTGGGAAAAGCGATGGGAAAGTATCCCAATTGATCTTTTTTCAAAAGCTAAAGGGCACAAAGGGGATAACCCGATGCTGGGGAAAGTTTAAATCTTCTTTCTTTTAAAAGCTTCCCACTTAAAAACTTTTAAGGGTTTAATTGGGGAAAAAATGGGTTTTGTTTTTTTCAACTTACTGGGTATACGAAGGGGGGAATATTACTAAATTTTTTCTTTTTGTACAAATACATAAAAATTGATGAAAGTATACCCATTTGGGGTTTTTCTTTTCTTTTCCGTAAACTTAGGCAACAATAGAATCCTGCAAATGCTTTCTCAAACGTAGGAAACATTGTAAAGAATCAACGAAATGGAAAAAATATGGAAGAAAGTAGCAAAAGTTATTTTACAAGAAAGGTATTAGGCAGAGAAGAAGAAATAAGTAGTTATGATAATGAATGGCGGTGTTTGATGAACAAAAGAAAAAGAATATAAAAAAGAAGAAAAACCGGAAAATGAAAAGATCAACTAAAATATATATTACATACTTGATCTAGACTGTATCTCCCAGTATAAGATGGAAACATCAAACGCAAATTGGAAGCAAAATTCGCAACTTTTTACAAATAGGTCTTTATTTAAAATAACGTTCGTATTTATTTCTGACATCCTGAGGAAATGATTAATTGCATAGTAGAGTTTCAAATGGTGAGAATGGCCCATGTTTGAATCGATTATACTGATTCAAAATTAATGCTTACTTTCCACAAAAGGTCATTAGGTTTTTTCTATTTGTAGCTAATGAAAAGTATATATTTATATTTTAATATGAAATAAATTTATTTGTTTGGTGATAATTTTTTATGACTAAGAAGTAATGTCCTGTGTTTACCATTGAAAGTAGTTTTTATCATAAATTCATAATGAATATTGCACCCAACTCGGCTTGTTTTAATAGGTATGACATTATATACTAAATCTTGTGATAAAAACATCTGAACAACCATAAATAAAAAGAAATAAACATAATCATTGATTTAAGATAAGGTCTGAATGACTTTAAAAATGCTTTTAATTTCGTAGTTATTTACTTACCCACGTGACATTTGCTGTGTAATATGGATCTTCAAACTGTAAATCGTATTCCCTGTGTCAAATTTACTGGGGCGCCTGAATGATCAAAATGTTTCTGTCAATCAAAAGAAACGTTTCTGACAAATCCATATCTAATACAAACACAAAACACTTGAACAACACTTGAACCAATAATGGCACTCCTATGTTACTGTTAATATTGTCGCGATAACCATATACTTGCACTGAATAACACAGCAAAGTAAAGAAATAAAACAAGAAGGACATGATGGCCCTGAGTCGCTCACTAGAAACATGTTGGAAATTATTTTTCAAAAGAACTTACTGAAAGGCAAGTCCAGCTCTTTCGGCAAGTTCAGCTCAACTTTAACTTGCCCCTCTAGTAATGTACTTTCACAGCACTGATTGTTTTAGCTTTATTTCTTCATAATAAACAATAGAGCCACTAAAATGGCCCTAGATCACTCATCTAACCAATCATTCCATTATTCACTAAATAAATTGAAATATTTAGCCCTAATATTTTGGAAAGGCTTTGTTAAAAATGTGTATGTTGCAAGTGTGTTCCTATGAGAGACTATGTAGAATAAATGCAGAATAATTGACCACTAGAATAGGATTAATTTTGACTGGACAATTTTTTTTATAACTTTTTTTAATGAAAACACAAAATGTCACATGCAAAACATGTAAGGTGTAGATGTTTGAAGTCTAGAGTTTGGGACAACAAATTTTTTATACATTCTGTATGGTAACATTACTGTACCTCAAAAAATCATCCATCAATTCGTTCTGTAGAAGCAGACGTTTAAAGGTATTTCTATTTTTAGCTATAGCGGCCCCTAGAAGGGGCCAATCAAATTAATATGAGCAAACTTGATAAAAGACTACCCAAGAATGCTACAGACAAGATTGGTGATCATCCATCAGATAGTTCTGTAGAAGAAGATGTCTAAAGGTTTTTCTATTTTTAGCCCTAGAGACCCCTAAAAGGGGCCAATCAAATTAATATGAGCAAACTTGATGATAGTCTACCCAAGAATGCTACATACAAAGTTTGGTAATCTTCCATCTTTTAGTTCTGTAGTAGAAGATGTTTAAAGGTTTTTCTAGTTCTAGCTCTGTTGACCCCTAAAAGGGGCCAATTGAAATGACATGAGCAAATGTAAGTGTGACTATCACAAGGATGCTACAGACCAATTTTAGGTATATCTGCCCAGCAGTTTCAGAGAAGAAGACGATTGTTGACGTATGACTACCGACGACGGACGCCGGCGTATCCCACTTTAATACTAATAGCTCACCCTGAGCCTTCGGCTCAGGTGAGCTAATGAAACATAATAAGAAAGAAAGAAAGAACGTATTTCACTTTTTAAAGTAATCCAGATATTTTAATATGTAGCTCCTTTTCATTAAAGACTTAAAAAAATTACGTGACGCATATGCTGCAAATGTGTCAAGGAACATAACATGCGTATGAGCACTATTTTCGACAGCTACATAATTTTCAATTTTGTCTAATTAATGATAAAGATTCACAAAAATGCTACTTCCTATATAAAAATATAGTAAAACGGTGAACGCCATTTTGTAAACGTGCTACACATATTCCAATAGTGTATAACGGATACGCTTCGAGGTGACAGTAAAATATACAGAATGTGTAATATAATGATAATCTGCACCTACCTGTGACTTGGTGCATTCGAAGACACAAGAAATCCAACTTTTCTGTAAAAACAACATTGGTTATCTTTGGCAAGGTTTACACTTATCTGTTAACGCTCTCCTATTTTCAGATATTACTTTTTTTACTTAAAATTGTCAAGCCAGTTTTATTTACCAAAAACAAAATCTGCTACCGATGTGCTGTTGAAGATTTTATAATAAATTATGATGAAAAACTGAATTGATGTTTGTAGACAGAGAGGAATTATGTTAATAAAAATAAAAATATACAAATGTTTTGTATGAAATTTTCGTTATCATGGATTCCCGATTTCATCTTTGTGTTTTTGTTTGGGGTCCGCCTGGGCTCCTTGCCACTGGTTCTTGTTACTGGGTCGTATGGGGGTTGCGTTCATTGAACGCCGCTTTTCCTTGGTGATCTTGTTTATCATATTTTACAATTTTAACATTCGTGAATTCACGTTCAACATACGAAATTCACGATGTCAGCTTCATGAATACACGAATATAAATGTCCCCGCGGGTCTTTCGTAGTTTTATTAACTACAACACTTAGGTGATATATTGTCGTTTAATATATCATTGAATTATGTAATGTCATTGTCTACTTACACAATACTCAGATAACCCGACAGCTAATAAAACAACAGTTTCTCCAGAGACATCAGGGCTTGCTGTTAGGTTAAGAAGTTGCTGGTCTTCACAGTCTGTTGAATAATTAATCTCGTCGTTGATATTGAACAAAATGTCACCTGACATATAAATTGATAAAGTCTACGTTTTATTTCATTAAATTATTAGCAATGATGTCTTTTAATTTTTTAATGATAAGCGTTATTGATAGTCGTGTCCGATAAGTAAGAAACTGATAAGATACATTTATAGAATAAATGAATATAGAATATTAAGTAATAAAACAATTTGAAAAAAAATGCAGTTTACCATGCACATTTTTCTTCCAAAAAAAAACAAAAAACATCTTACCGTGCTTGATATCTGAAATGGACTTGTAACACTTAAAGAAGCATTCGTCGTTTTAGGGAAAATTTTAAAATAAGTACTGACCGAAAAGCGAACAGTACAAACATAGATCAGACGTACCGGCTGAACTTGGTATGGACTGGTTGTTTAGGATGATTAATCTGCCGTCAGTATGCTAAGAGTTTGGCATCCAAAGTTTGAAACATTTGTTACCACTACATTTCAGTCCAGCCTGCATATCCAGACAGACTGACTAGATTCTATATGGCTGACGAACTTTCCATTTTCATCAAGATATAAATAAGCAGTTTAATGGTTCGAACAGATGAAAACCGGAAAAGACAATCTAAGAAATTCAGTACGTTAGGGGGTTATATTTCATTCTATAAATGACTCAATTTATAAAAAGCGAGTGAATTATAAACTTAATTTGGCACCAACATCTACAAAGTATATATGAACAAAGTTTTTGAAAATAAGTTGGAACAGCTGCGTGTATAGATTTTCTCCTAAAATACAAACAAATCAACCTACATTATAAGAGCTTCATTGCATTAAATGAATTGTTTAAAGGCATAGTTCATTCTTTAATTTCTGTCTAATGCTACGTATAATTATTATTTTTTGTTCAATTCAAATATATGTTCCTTTATACACATATTGTTTACCAAACTACTCCATAATCAATTTTACGGTTTTATTGCATATTTATTGATATCTTAAAGTCAGCTTTCATCTTTGATTTAGTGTTTGACAAGCTAAATAAACATATAAATTATTGACTCCCCATGCCAAGTATGTGTCTAAAAAGTTTTTGCTTTGAGAAATAAAGTACTCAAAAAATACCTTAAAATGAAGTAATAGACAAATAATTTTAAGAGCTTTTCAGGCAGGTGTCAACAAATATTGCGGAATGCGGTATCATTTAACACTGTAAAACAAACATATTATAAAATCAATTATGAATAGAAAATTTTAATATTCAATCCGATTTTAGATATATCCGACAACACATCAACATCGATCATTGTGCATCCGTTTCTTAATAAGTCTCCTATGTCACAAATATAAATGATAAAAAATAATAAAAATAATTAATATGACAACTGCTAACAATAGGCTGGTCCAGAGATTGCGAATCAGCATACGCTTAACACTTTCAACTCTGAAATTGACGTTTTGCTTAAAAGTTGTATGATAGTAAACTGGTATAAAGCAGTGACATAATTATGGTTCTGGATGTATCTATCTAAAAACTTTTGTTTAATGTTTCAATGAAATACCTACCTGCAGAAAACGTGTCATTGATTTTCGAGTCAAGATCAGAAAAGTTGAAGAAATCGTCACAAGTCAATGTTACAACTGCAAAGACTGCAACAATAACATAGAATATATATAGAAATAACAAAAATGTAATGATTAATAGAGAGATATGATCAAAGGTACAGCATTTATTTACAAGTATGATAAAATATATCCATATGAATAATATTGGCTTGCATATTATTTTTCATAAAAAAACAACAATTTTTTGGATAATCGAGGCGTTCCATGGAGGAGATCAACTAAATAAACGCTAGTGACGTCACACGGTAGCCTACGAAATATTTGTCTTCTTTACAAACGAACAGTTATATTTGAAAAATTATCTGCTTTGCCAGAGAAAAAATTTTTCCTATGAAATTAATTTTGTGATACAATGGGCCCAAGATTTATGAAAAGTTCTTTAAGGGTGTGAAGATACAAAATCTTACTTTTGGATTCCATTTTTAATTTAACTTAAAACAATGTTTGAAATTAAATTAACCAAAAAATTTTTCCCTAACTGTAATGTTAAAAATGTAAACTAAATACAGAACATGAATATAAAAGGGCTAAAAATGTTTCAAAAGTTAGACTTTAACTATCTTGGGCTTTTTTTTACTATTTTTTTTTTCATAATTCAAAAAGGGAAAAGTACTAAAAATTTGGGGCAACCTGTTTTAACACACCTTTAGAGACACTATTTATTTGAAAAGAGTAAATTCAAAATATAGTATACATTGTTATCATGTATTGATTAGAAAAACAGACTTACCTCTGTTCTTAAAAATGACATCAAGGAACAAAACTAAGAGAAATAAATCCATTTCCGTACACAATGACCTCAAGTGATACAATCTATTCCGTGTCACCTGTGTAATACTTTAAAAGAATACAAGATTTACAAAACAAAATATCAACATTTATTTTAAACATATTCTTTGAAGCTTAAATATACTCAATAATTTTGTTTTAATTTATAATCGTAATGGAAATAATTATGTTTATGCGCACTACTTCCAATATCAAAACCGAACTCTTTAATGACCAGTTTAACATAAACTTAACACAAATTGTCCTTTATTACTTAGCCTACATATATAGCTAATCTCTATGTTTGACGTAAATCGAGGCATTTTGTTAATGAAATGGAATATAAAAATAAACCAAACTGATTGCTACTTACATATCAATTATGATTTATTATTTTCTTTCTTATCAATATTACGTTTCCTTTTAAAAGCTCTTATAACATATAGTCACGTGGTAATTCATTTTATTAACATTATAATTCTATGTTCCCTTATCTATTTTATTTCAATAACTTTTAAACGAACAATCCTTATGTACCAAAAGAAGAAAAACAAGAAAAAGAAAAAGAAAGAAACACGGTTTAATACACATACCTCTATCTTAATTACTAAATTAATAAAACATTGCACTGCATGCGCCTTTTTCTATGTAACACTAAAATAAAACATTAACACACATTTTTTTTCGATGTAACCATAACACATTTTACATATTCATAAACATTTGCTTAATCAATATATTTTAGAGGAATGGCTCAAACAAACTAAGGGTAGTTAAGATAACTAATTAAGGACCACCTATCTTAAACTTTAACAAGGAAGAAATGTAATCGAATATTGAAATATAAAATAGATATTATTCCCTTATTTCATTCCTCGACGCTCGATTTTATATAATAATGGTCTTAATTTGTATACTGTGCCAATTTACTTTTCTTTTGTACAACAAAATAATAATTATAAAAAACACAATATTTTTATATATAACTGAAACGTTTTAAACTTGATCAAAACTTGTATTTAATATTTCATTTGACTATGTGAATTTCAGTTAAAACATAGTCTGGCGAATTCATATAACTTCTTTAAAACTTTGAATGATTTGATAGAACACCCTATGGAAGGCAATATGGACAAACTCTCAAAGTAAGCCTGAAAACCATCATATTAATACAACAGTATTTTTGTAACTTAAAACCAACTGGAATAATAGAACTAACGAAAGAAAGAAAATACGGATAAATCAGTTCAAATATATTGTATATATCTACATTTGATTTATTATGACGTTAATCTTCATGTAAATAAAAATAACAAATAGAAGAGGTAGTAAGTTATAATGTTTGAATGTGACTGAAGTATATTTACAAACTGAAATTATTCAGTTCTCCTAACCAACTATCACTTAAATGAGATTTACAATTTAAAATCAGTATATTGATTTATAAATGTGTAAATATCTTTAAACGTTAATTCCACAAAATTTAAAACAAATATGTATCATTTTTTTCTATTTGATTAACATAACATTTACATAACGTAGAATAATCTTAATATGTTCATATTTAGATCTCTTTAATCTTTGAATATTATTTTACCTGACTTATCTCCATTCTCTCATATTTAAAAAATTGCATTTATTGCTGTCTCGTATTATTAACTGACAAACCTAATCACCATTCTCTAAACATTTAAGCTAATCTCCGCAATCTCATCATTGTAAAAAAACTATTCTTTTTTCTCATAATTGTCAAGAAAACAACTAATCTCCGTTCTCTAATTATAGTAAAAAAGCCCTTACCTCTGCTCACTCATAATTGTAAAAGAACTAATCTCTTTTTTCATCATTGAAATAATCCTCCATTCTTTTGAATATATAAAGAAAAACTTATCGTTGGTTTCTCATAATTGTATAAACATAATTTCCGTTTCCTAATTATGAAAATCCGTTCTCTACGTTCTCTAATAATTAAAAAACTACCAGGCTCTATACTGTTAAGTGTATCCTTTTGGGTATTTCGAACATGAATTACCTTAACCTTTTTTTGGATTGTTCTAAATTCAAAATAAGGCAAACCCATTATAAATAATTAGTGTACTAACTGAGTTGAGGGTTACGAAAAAGAAGCAAATAAAAAGTATTTACATCAGTAAAAATATCATTTGCATGGCGCCTTAATTATAAGTAACCGGTTTCGCGTGTGTTTTTATCATTTGAGAGACATAATGTTGTCTAATGTATCTTAAAAATATACGCGATTTCATTTTTTAACACTTATTCAAATATTGATGAATAAAATTAAGAAAAAAAAACACAACAACATAAAACAGAGTTTATCAGAGACTGTCAAACACCATTCTTCATACACTTTATACCTACAGGGTATACCTACAGGATCAAGGAGTATATTTTATTAATTTAAGATGAGAAATAAAACATCTGTAACCCTCTCTGTACTGTTATGTCTTATAATACAAACTATCGCAATGAATCGGACAACGTATTACATTTATGTTGTTATGGAAGCATTTACAAATCAAATTAATTTTAATAAGTCTTTTGACATAGTGAAGAGAATCCTAATTTACAGTAAATTAAAAAGAATTGGGGTTAATTTGTAATTGGAAATTTACGAAGGAAGAATCATAAACAATGGTATGTTTGCATCCATATAACGATTTTATGACGAACCGACAACCAATTATCATGATTATAACATCTTTAAGATACCTTTTGGTAGATAACACGAAAAGAAAAAGACGTTGAAATACATGTAGTTTGAAATTTGTACAAAATGTTCCTTATTGATATATTTTGGAAAACAATTTCCGTAAAAGACATTTTACAAAGCATAACACAATCTAAAGAATCGTATGCTTTTGTAAAACAGTTTCAGAAAATAATTTCACCTAAGATGAAATTCAATCAGATATATCAATATAATTAGAAGACGAATAGAAATTTCCCACGCGAGGGGGAAAAAGTATTTATGTTACTTTTAAAAAAACCACAATTTAGGTGTTATGATCTTTCTGGGGGAGACAAAAAAACCCTAAAAGAAAAAATTTCTGATGTCATAAGTACCAAAACAAATAAGAGAATCTCTCGTGTAAATCATGTAAATAGGGCGAAAGAATAAATATGTTTGAGGACTTCTGTAGAAATAAACGTACGAAATGAGCGCTATTCTTGCAAAAAAATTATACGACTAAATCGGTAATCCCTCTTTCGTTATATGTATTTTGTAAAAAGAAACATTTTGCCATGTTTTTCACGTGGTATTGCAAAGTCATTTGACAGTACAGTTTTTATATTAAATTATAACTATTGGGCCGTGATTGCATAAAAATGATATTACATAACGCATATTGAGAAGCGGCACAAGTCACGAGACTCTATCCGTTTATGCATGTTTTACTTCGCTGATGTATCTCTTTGCGTATTTTTTTATGCGAGAATTGTTCTTTAATCCTTCACAATGAAGAATGAACTACTTATAGCGTCTGGTGACATGATTTATATTTTAAATTCTGAAGAGTGTGCTATATTGTAGATATCCTTTTAAATCTATCAAAATGTTGTACCTTTTAGACATCCTGTTAATAAAACTGATGAATGTATTTTGTGTTACCCATTATATTTAATTTGTAAAAAAGTTTGACGCTTGACATCTTACAGCTAATTCCTTTAAGTGTAATTTTATACGACAAGATTATAGTCTGTAAATGTTAACAATGTTTATCGGCAAACATAACTTGTCCCCGTCGCATTGAATAAAGACGAGTTGCATTAAAAATATATCCATCATCTGTCAAAAAGGAAAATTGACTGGTTCATCATAATCAAAACATGTCTTGATTGGGTGCATGCGTAAGTTGATTTCTGCTTCAATATAGCTGAAAAAGCCTTACATTTTGTGATGAATAAATAAAAGATAAATCTAATAAGCACATATCAAAATATTCATACATCAGGTTAAATGAATTCCACAAATGACATTTATCTAGGGAGTTTTTATTTTGTACTAAAATAATAAATCAAAATGCCGGGTGTGTAAAATATACCGAAAGGTATGGATATGGAAAGACGTATAGTTGTAAAGTATTAATATAGAGGAAACTGAGCACATGAACGCCAGTGACATGGCATATACGATTTAAAAATTAACTAAATATGTGAAAAACGAACGTAACATTTGATAACAAAAGATGAATTTGTTTTGCCTACGAATACGTTTCAACAGAAACGTGTGACAATGACGTAGTAGTCAAAAGTATATATATTTAAAAACTTCAATTTGGATTTAAAGGTGTTTTTTATAAGACTTGGTTTCATTTCACTTATTCGTTAGTCCATAAACTGAAAAATTGGTATATTGATTTTAGTTTCTAAAGCTTTTTCTAAATTAAATTATACATTAACCAGTACCAATGATAAATCGGAGAGATAATCTTAATTCTGCATCTTCTTTCGATAATTTTGGCTTAAGTTTACGAAAATACTTTGTAAGGACCTTCACATAATGCCTTTCATGCTTTTAACAAGAAATCAACGTAGTAAGAGTTAGTCCGAAGGTGTGTAAATATTACATACATTTCATACAATATTTCAATACCTAACACGAGAATATCTGAATTTCAAAAATTTCTTCACTACTGTGACTGGGCATTCCCGGCCATATTTACACGTAGTTAAACATGTGAACCCTTTTACCAACTCCTTTATCGGTGTTAAATTACTTAAAAATTTTATGCATTTGCATACTTAATGTTTATTTCTTTTCAAAAGACGGGTTTGTTTCTACAGTCATTGGTCATTAATAATATGAGTGAAATTGTATAAATTCTTAAACAACTTCATATTCTGCAACACTGTCATAAGAACTGTCGCTAAGTCAGTAGTGTCGACAAAAACCAAACTTACCTCTGCTTTTGGAGGTGACAACAATAAACAAATCCATCTAATTTAATGTTAAAATTGCTGAAAAAATATGTTAACTGTAACATTCTGTCAAAATCATATTTAAACAAACACTTCATACCCCAACCCCACAACAAAAAGAAAAAAGACGCAATTAAAAACCAAGACACTATTTTAGAAAATATAAATACTTATACAACTAAGCAGTCTAGTTTCATAAATCCAGAAGGAATATAATATAAGAAAAAACCACGCTCTGTTTAGATGTCTCCGACAATGGTTTGATATAATTGACTAAGGTGCTAATAGGATAATCTCTATTTGTAAAGGACAAATTTTGTATTAATGTTGAAGACAATTTAAAAAAGGACAATCATTTAAACATGACAACCAAACAAATGATAATCATTAATTTTGACGTAGTATTGAACTGAAATAAGACCTTTATATGCATTAAAGCTGTTAATACTGAATTAAAAGCATGTTTAATGTAATAAATGTACATTTAGTAAACCCTTTCAACATTGTTATCTTTGAAAATATATTTCAGAAAATTGTTTGGATTAGAATTCACACTGACTCTGCAAAAGTCAGCGTGCTATGACAGATAAATCAATTGAGATTATTGTTTAGCTTGTAAACGAAAATCCCACTGTAACAGTCACCTTCAGATTATGATCTTCACATAAAATATAATGTCATGATCTTTAACAAAACCTATTCTCTTTACTTTCTAAATATCTTTTGGGATTTTTATGAACAGTATCATTTTTAAATGAGATAAAAATATATTTAATAATACTTTAATTATAATGAGAAGTTTTAAATTTTTAAAAGCAAACAGTTTAAAGCAAATAAAAATTAAAAAATATGTATAGATATATAAAATAAGAAATAAAAAAGATAGTATATTACACAGTTGAATAGATCCCGCATGCAGGCTTAAACACATAACAAACCTAAATTGGATACCTTAAACCAACTATTTCAATCAATTAAATATAATTTTAAATCTGTTTTTTTTTTCGCCGGGATTTAGGCAATAAGTGTAAATCCATTATTTCATAACTTGACAAATGTGATCATTTATTTAACTGACAAATGTTCATGTATTATGAAAGCAGTAGATTAATGTTAAAAAACTGCAAACAATGTTGACTGAAATTTTGACATTTATTCTAAATATTCTAATGATTATATCAGAGCTGGAAAATGGACAACATGTTTACATACTAGAAATCGAAGACCAGAACAAGAGCTGATCCTAAGCATAACAAGCATTCAGAAGCCATGTTTGGACATGTTGAAAAATTGCTACGAGATATCAAACCTTGCATTTATTTACCAAGATGCATATATCATGTTCTTTCAAAAAGAAAAAGCGACTGATTACTTGAAAAAGATGAGAAGAAAAAAAGAAATTAAATTTTGAATTAGTAAAAAAAAAGGTATTGAAATCACTGTGAATCAAGTTTTAAGTTTAAAGGAAAATACATAATGAAAGAAAAAAATAAAGAGAGAAAGTGAAAAGAAAGGTGCAAGAAAAGTTATAAAACTGAAACACACACAGAACAGAACACTTAATAGTATTGGGACTGTGGCAAACTGACTAATAGGTAGTCAAAAAACTTTAATTCTGTAAAAATGAGAATAAAAGATGAAGCCATTCATGTTTCCGCTCCATTTCCGTCAGAAGTGTCGCACAAAACAGACAACCGTGACAAATATCTGTATTACCTGTCCACAAAAAGTGAATTGAAAAAGCAAGCAACTAGTTATACTAGAATAACAAGCAAATGTTTAAGCACTGACTTCTGATATTAAAACTTTGCTACCAACTGTGAGAAACAAAGTAGAACATTTTGGAAGAAACATTTCCATGAACTTCGTGGTAGATGTTGGTTACTTGCAGTGATTTAAAGGACATGTTATTACAAACCTTTTAAAGGAACATATTCTAAAAGAGAAGCATCAAATTGCTTACCAACATATTTTGGAATATTGGTCACTGATTATATTAAACATAGAACAGAGACAGAGACATGAATTACATTAATCTAAAAGGAAAAGAAACCAACATGACAATTTACAAAACAAAGTGATTGGATGGTATTCTCAATATAAGAAACAGTGTATTTATTCTTTATCAAACTAAAGCCTTGGTTTTAATATCAAGGCACTACATCACATATCAGGTTGGAAATAAATTTAATAATGATTTAAGATTGTTTTATTTTACTGTACAGCAGCATTCAATTTTTTTTGTATAGATAGATAGTAAACTAAATATTTTGCTGAACGATAAAACAAGCCAATCAAAGGCAACATATTCGTTGCGTGGCATGACCCTTAAAATGCATTTCATTTCTGACAATAAATCTGTCTACCAATAGGCAAGTCATCATGGCCGTTGTGTTATTGCGAAAGTAAAAAACCCAAAACATTCAACAACAGATGCAGTTGTCGAAGGAAAATATTATACATAATGTACTCCTCTAGCATTTAAAACAACAGTCTTTTGATGATATTGTATAATACATAGATCTGTTGATAAAATTCAACAAAGTAAGTCTTTATGCAGTCTGATAAAAATCAGCTCTAAATTACGCTACTTTTTTAGATCTGGCCTTGACCCAATACGAAATCATTTCTAGTTACCTTTCACACATAGCCAATCATCGGCGGGCTTTCGTAATTTTGAAAGTGATGTGGTTTCTAATTTTAACGCTGGGAAAACCAATACTGAGTAGTTAGTTTAACGATTTTGAGAGCAAACATGGCTTTGTAAACTGGCAAAACAAGCTTGCCCATTAAATAGTGTCTCTATCATTTCATAGTAATTTGTTAAAATTTACTTCAAGCATTTTTTGTTCTTACAAAAATCAACAATTTTAACTTCCACGGATATCGGTATTTGATACTTCTTCTAATGCGTACGTAAAAACCGGTTTGATTGCATGGCTAAAAATAGCTTTCTCGGGAAATCAATATTATAAATAAAGTGAAACATACACGGTACATAAACAAGTAGTAGAGCTGAGACCTTTAGTCAGATAAGGGCTGTTTGTTTTTTTATAATGACCAAGATTTAAACTTCTAGATTTCTATCCAACTTTAATGTGAAAATCATGCCTTAAATGTTTTTTTTTAAGTTAAGAAATCAATTAGTGTCATAAATAAATTTGTTAATATATGAAGATAATACAATGTGTATCTTCAAGATCATTTCTATATATCAATTATAATTAGACATCCAAAATATTGTAGGTTGACAAAATTATTTTCACGATTTTACCGCTTTTACAAAATCAAAATGCATTTCCTATCAATTAAGTGACACCTGTATAACTCTTTTTTAAATTGTTGCCTCTAAACGTTCTCCCTGTTTGGCGTCATTTTCATTTGCTGTGTAAAAACATCAAAATATCATTTTGCATATAGTCTTTAATATCGAAAACCCTAAGAATTATTAAAAAAAACCCTTAAAATGTAATTAAATTATAAAACTCAAATGTCTTTATCTCACAACATAATTTTAAAATCACATAGAATAAAAACATTACATAGTAAGTTTTTGTTAGTTTTGCCTGTTAGATCGAAATATAATTCACTGAGTGGGCACCAGATCCAAAATGTTCACGAGTGGCTTAGCCACGAGTGAAAATAAAATAGTTGGGGTTCACGAGTGAAATATATTTTAATCAAACATGCAAAACAAATAAATTGTTTCCATTTATTTCTTATTTTTTGCGATTTTAAGTCAGTTTTACTTGTTTTGTCGCGTAACGTCATGCGTTCATCTTCATGACGTCATCACATTATGACGTCACCGTACCAATGTTGAAATTTAGTTTGGTAAAAATTCTCAAATTTAGATACATTTGTAACAAAATGTATGCAGTTATTTACTTGCTTCTCTACATAAGCAAAATTTACATACGACGGAATTTATTCCCGTTGATAATTCAATTTAATTATGAAATTACATTATTTTCACCCTCATTCGAATATAGTCCGGCTACAGTGTAAATTATCGAATATAATTTCACTATGATAATTATCAAATATAATTTCACTTTCCACTGGCAAACATGTAATAAAATTGAATAAGCAAAAAAGGCGGGTGGATTTTGAAACGTAATAACTGTACTTTGAAAAATTTATAAAAGAAAACATCTTTACACCAAGTGTAAAGAAAAGAAACAATCTACCGATGCACGAAAAATGCAAAAAAACACTGGATACAATTCTTTACTCCTAACATGTCCTTCATACTTAGAATCTTATGGATTGTTCAAAATTAATGATATGTCTAAAAAGATCGTGCATTTGGTCTTTAGACGTACTAAAGTTGTTATATTTTATCACTACCAAAACAGGGGAGAATACCACTTGTAGAAACATGTGCCATCGGAACACGTAGTTATTTCTCCTAGTTTACATAATATTTACTGACTCAAATTACTCATTTAATATAAAAGATATAAAATTATAAGAAAAGTATAAGAATATCAGTTCTCTAATTCATAAACAAATGCAGTATTTTCAAAAATGTTAAATTAAATATGAGAAAAGGACTGTCATTTTTATCAAAATCATATATGAAAATCAGATATGTTTATAGAAAAATGTATACAAGATTTTTCTTACATACAAAAAAAAGAGTATCTAAAGATTAGTTTTGCCCCAGTTTTGCTTAGTTTTTGTCATTTTCTTAAAATAGTTACATATTTGCATAGAATATTACCGAGGATCAAGTGTATAAGGTAGAAACATGATAACGAATTGTCAAAATACCATATATCGCGAGGAAGCAGCCACAAAGTAAATGTTTTATTTCTTTTCCTAATAGAATAATTTGTTACTGTAGTGTTAACAGGATAAATATGATATGTTTTATTAACAATCAAATTTGTTTCGACATTTGAATAACGTATGCCATTTTATATATATTACATTATCATATTAATTTGAGCAAACAATTCAATCAGTAAATTTCATCACAGATTGATTGACTTGACTTAAAAAAACATCTTCTGAGTATCACAGTAATTCAAACGTATATTCAAAGAAGGTGAAATTCGTTTTCAATTTCTCATCTGTTACAACATATGTAATACAGTTCATTTGTGGGTAAATATTTAAGGTTGTTTTCTCAAAGTATTAAATGAAATTTAAAGTGTAAGAAAATAAAAACTTATGTTTGGCAGTATTAATTATTCATAGTCAAATACTAAAAAGTAATAAGATTCCTTACATATTCAAAACAAAGCCTTTATTCATTTTCCCATGTATTTCTTGCTTAAAAGTCATCATTTACATTCAATAATAAATGCATTAATTTTTACATAACTAGGATTTTAAAACATATATGGGAATCAATAATGCATGTAACACCCTCTTGTTATTGGGCTTTGTAGTAAGTTGTAGTTTTAAAGAGTTTTGATGACAATGATGTTAAATATTCTACAGTTACTGTACTGATGTAGTTCCACATTTTTATCAACATTAAGTAGATACATTTTGCTTAACTTCTTTTATCAAAACACTTCAGTCATAGAATAATAACTATTATATTATCAAAATTGCGTATGGGTTTTTACTCGTATATCGTATTAAGAACTAGATAGTTTTGGAAGTGCAGATTACTTAATTTTAACCAGCAAATTATTCAAACATGAAGATATTATTCATGCAGAATGTTTTGACAGAAAATGAATAATTCAAATACTCATTATGCAAATAATCACAACGTTCGGGGAAGTAAGATTACCTAAATCTTTTCTTATTCAATTGTGTAAGTAAAATGATGTGAAACTCTAAAATAGATTATTTAGTTTAATAAATATGTTTCACGCTTATCTGAACTGCAGAATCGAATTCACATTAAGTTTAAAATTTCGGGGCAGTTGTATCTTCATTACTCCTTGTATTGGAGTGCAGGGAAAGATCTGCATGGAACTGTACTTCAACAAACATTTTGTTCTAATTTGCATCTGGCAAACAATAACAGTGCATACCTCATCACAGTCTCAAACTTATAAGGAATTACTTTGTGAACGTCTACTAAATCATTTTGAACATTATTGTGGCAGAAAATTAAAAGATTTCAAGATTGTTTCCAGTCTCTCTGGATACAAGCATTGATGCCATGTGCATTGTTTTCAAATCTATACAACTAACGTACGTTTCACAAACTATGCATGTGAACAAGGAATAACTAAATGTTTGAATGTTTTGAATTACTTCATATTCTAAATTATGGGGATGCTGACTGATCATTAACTATATATAAATAACATATAAATATCTGTTGAATTATGTACTCTTTTCATCATATATTATAAGATACCATGATATGGATAGGGTGACCTTTAAGATTTTTCACACATTACGTGTCCCTATCCTTTCGCCGTCCTTTGGTTAAGTGCATTGCTTAGGTGTGTCGGGGGCTGCGTCCTGTGGACGTTGCCTTTGCCTTTTTGATATTTGTTCTCGTTTTTTAAGGATAACAGGTCGACAGGATGAGATGTGTTGTCACTATGTACATTATGGAAAGCAATTATTGTACACATCATCTACAGCTGTACAGGGAAAATTGGTGGAATTCGAAAAAAGACTCTCAAGATTTCTCCTATTTAACCTTATTTAAGTTTCTTGCATTTTCAATATGATAAATGTGTATTTTGTTTTTTTCATTCAATTGGAAAAATCGAAGTGAGCAACCTTTATGGACAACGTTCCATTAACTGTTTTTACAAGGATACCTTCAAATTGAAATGAAAGTTTATATTGAATATTTGCACTTTTACAACTTAAATTATATTACAGTGCAGAGGTGAATATAAACAATATAACATTTGAAAGTAAAGTTATTATTTTATCCATGTTATGTTCATAAAAACGGAAAAATTTCTTTGGATAAGTACCTTGCTAGACAAACAAAAAACGTTAATGTACAATAATTCCAAAAATATTTTTTGTAATTAAAAGAACACTGTTATATTATATATTATGTCCTTTATTGTTTAAATCTTACTTGTGTCAGTTTTTATAGCCTGGATTATATTTGTACTGTGTCATGAGAAGTCAATACTGGCTCTGAGCCCTGAAAAGTGAAACTAATTTGTGATCAAAGATGAAAAACGCAGCTTTGCATTTGAACTAATGACAAAGTTGCTGGTTGACTCTTAATAGGCGATTAGCGATCGCCATCCTTATGTTTGAGCACTCCATGATAACGGTAATTAAGAAAGATACAAAAATCTATCATTATGTTATTTCCTAGGTTTATGACATGAGTAATCAATTTGTGGATCATAGTTCAGTCAGTTCCTAGTTCTCTCATGATTAAGTAATTATTGGGTCAAGCCAATTCCTGGTGCTGCGCCATAAGCAGTCAATTCATAGCTCTGCGTCGGAATCTGCTGGGCTGAATAAAAAAGTTTATAATTAATCATTCATTACAAGTTAGAGTTCTTTTCATACAAATAGTTTTTATCACAACCTGTATAATGAGTAATGATGCACAATCCGGACATTTAAAGCTGAAACAATAATGCCATGCTAACCTGGATTGCGGTTATCTTTTCTTAAGTTAGAACAGTTTCTATCAACGACAGATATATCTAAAACGAAATCGGTGACTCTAGATTTATCTCTCTAGGTTTTCTTATATTCTAAGATCATATTAAGTGAAAACAATCCAATTGAGTGTACAGGTTTTCATTTTGCTAGAAAGTAAATAAAGCATAGTTATACTAGAAGAAAATATTGCGCAAAGAAGATAATTTATATAATAATAGACAATTAACTCAGAATAAATCGTACAATTCACCTTATTGCGCTAGCGCTGTAGTCAGATAGTATCCAATAGTCCATGAATGCAATTAAATTATAAATTACACTCAGCGTAAATTAATTTTTAATGACTAAAAATAAATTATTTTTTTAACCTTTGCACTTTGACATTTTTGTATTTTCGTAATATGATGACAATTGCAAGCACAGCAAGTAGAAGTCCAAACACAGCACCAACTGTTCCACCTATTATTGAACATATGTTCCTGCAATCATTTGGTTATAGCACACTATTGGCTGTGAATTACAAATTTAATGCAAAATAACTTAGGTCATAGTACACGTACAAAAAGCATCAAAGAAAAGGAAAAAATAAAAATAGAACCAAAAGCACTGTTGTCTTAAAAATGTTTTACTATAATAGACAAAATAACAGAATTTCAATACTAAATACCGGAATACTTAAGTCCGGAATTTAAATTAAAAAATAGCTCATATACATGTACGTCTGTGTTTCTCGATAAGGTTTGTACCATTTTATAACTTCTTGTCACGGACATCTTAAGAGATAATTGTATGCTTTATATCCTTTGCCGATTTAAACAATATTATCTAAGGTACAATTGAGCACCTGACTAGAACCATCGACATGAAGCAAGCTAGCTGGACAGCTTCCAAATATGAAATTCTTAAAAGTCCCGGGCAGCGATAATGGGCAAGTGGTTCGATATGAACGATCTTTAACATTTTGACACGGACACCCTTATAATGCAATTCTTACTTTGTACACAATGTTCTCCGGACCAGCCAACCATACAATCACACCTGTACTCTCCAAATGGCAAGTAAACACACGTACCATTATTCTTGCAAGGATTTATCAAACATTCATCTGAAACAAGGAACATAGCCGTTTTATTCTAATCCAGAAGGAAATTACGTTTTTACTATAATATTTTTAATTAGTGATGTGATCAAAACAATAATAAGTAACAACATATCTAAAACCAAAAACAGACTGTTTAATAATAAAATAGGTGAACAAAAGGGCCGATTGTTTCCTTTTTTGAAACAACAATAAAAATATTTTTACATCTAGATGTATTCAAGTGAAATTATTACTTTTCATTATTTCGTTAATTGCATTCTTTTCCATATTAATCGTCACTGAAATTTGCTTGGATGGTGTTAAAAGGAAGCTATGATTTTCAATTGTATCCTATTACGTACCAAACATGTCTATTACAGAAACAATAATGGTAGCTGTAGCTGATCCTTTTATTCTCTGAAACAAAAAAGGGTTGAATGATTCTATATCAATCAGAACTGAATGCAGTAAGTTGATACTGGGACGTTTGTTTAAACATTTGTTTATTTGCACATTATCGTATGCCTCCGATACATACTTATTTTTGTCATACATGTATACATTTATACAGTCCTTCAAATTGTATGAAATAGTCCTTCGACAATAGTTTACACGAAACCTTCACATCTATTTCATACAAGCACACCTCTGGGGAAGCTTTTTGGTTGATTATTTGGTAAGATATCTTGCCTGAGATAATGCACACATGAACACCTGACGCGTTCTGTGAAAGTTTAACAATAATTTTACAATGGGTATTATAAAATAAGCGTTTTTTTCCCTAAACATTCCATACTAAAAATGCTACATAAGATTGGTATTGGAAGTATGATATGTTCATAATGATATAATATTTCTAACATAACCTACATGACGACCTATGTAATCTTGTAAAATTGCCACAACTTTCAAATTTAACACTGAGATCTTGTCCTTTAACACCTCACTCACAAATAAACTGTTACCACTCGTTTCTGCCTTCCACGTAAATGGCATAATGCTTGCATTCTGTAAATAAAAAAAATAATGTTTACCTTTATGCCGAAGACTTTAAATGTACTTGTATATTTTCCAGTCTGGAAATAAATTATTCATCCCATTTAGAGAAGTTTCAAAATATATTGATTGAATAGCATTTGATCTTTGTCGCACTTGTTGCATGGGTATAATCTGTGCCTGTAAGCAGATTTAGGGCTTAATTCATTGATTCTACTTAACACTTCTTTTATTTTTGAAAAAGGTGTTGTTTTTAGAAACTTTCTTAAACAATTAAATGGAGGAAACCATTTAATTCTTTCCTTTTTGCACATCAACGATATAATAAGAATGAAAGAAGAAGTAGATATAACAAAAAGTATTGAACAGAGAAGAATAAATAGGTTTTCTGATAATAATGATGTTGATGATGAACAAAAGAAGAAGAAAAAAGAAGAAACCGAAAATGAAAGATCATTAAATATACTAAACATACTTGATCTAGACTGTATCTCGCACTGTAAGATGGAAACATCAACGCATTGCAGCAATTCGCAACTTGTACAATTAGGTCTTTATTTAAAATAACGTTTGTATTTGTTTCTGACATCTGGAATTTTTAATTAAGATGCATGTTTGAATCGATTATACTGATCAAAATTATGCTTACTCCAAAAAGATTCTTGGGTTTTCTATAGTTCAAAATGTATGTAACATTTTAATATGAAATATTTGTATGGAGATAATTTTTATGTCTGAGAAGTACGTCCATTGATACCATTGAACGTAATTTATCATAATGATATTTTGTGATAAAAACATATACACCATAAATAAAAAGAAATAAACAATAATCATTGATTCAAGATAAGGTCTGAATGATTTTATTGGTTTTAATTTCGGTAGTTATTTACTTACCCACGTGGCATTTGCTGTGTAATGTTGATCTTCAAATTGTAAATCGTATTCCTGTGTCAAATTTACTGGCGCTTGAATGAACAAACGTTTCTGTCAATCAAAAGAAACGTATTTGACAATTCCATATCTTATACAAACACAAAACACGTAAACAACACTTGAACCAATTGTGGTACTCCCGAAGCATGTTGCAGTTAATATTGACGTGATAACCACGTACTGCATAACTCAACAAAGTAAAGAAATAAATTGAAATATAAAAAAGAAAGGACGAACAAACGTATTTTACTTTTACAAATAGTCCAGATACTCGTTTTTATTAAAGACTTTTTAAAAAAGTACGTGACTCATATGCTGAATGTGCGTCAAATAACAATTCATTTCTCGACAGCTAACTAAATTAAAACTTTGACTACTTAATTATAAAGATATACAAACATAATTTTGCTTCTTTTATGAAAATTGAGGGAAACAATTTTGCCATTTTGTAAACGTGTACTCATATTCCTATAGAGTATACCGAAGACGTGACAGTAAAATATACAGAACGTGTCATTTAATGATATTCTGGACCTTACCTGTGACTTGGTGCATTCGAAGGCACAAGAAATCCAACTTGTCTGTAAAAACAACATAGGCATGGTTTACACTTATCTTCTTCGTTCTTCTGATTTTAAACATTACTCTTTTTATTCAAAATTGTCGAATCAGATTTATAAACAGAAACCTAAATCTGCTACCGAAGGGCTATTGAATTTGTAATTAACAAAATTTGTATGTTCATTATAACAAAGCGCTGAATTGATGTTTGTAGAAAGAGAGAAAAATACCAAAATACACGAATATAAATGTCCCCCGCCCCCAAATATTTCGTAGTTTTATTAACTACAACACTTTAGATGATAAAGAGGATATTTGTTTTTTTGTGTGTAAGATAAAATTTTATTTCATCGAGTGGGCTTAAAAAAAGTATTCACACGAGTGCCTTAGCCACTGGTGAGAATTTTTTTTAAGTTCGCGAGATTAAATTATTTTATGCTTAAAAGATATTAAAACGAATTTTCCACAATATTAACGTAAATATTAAAATCTGTTTTCCCCATTGAGAGCCCCATTTAGTCGGAATTATTCATTAAAACAAGAAGTCTTGAGCTGTAAAATAAGTCAAACAATCAACGTTAACTGACGGTGATATTATTCATTTTATTAAAAATATATGATTGATCGCTTGTTTTAATAATAAAAACAAACAATTCTTGTTGGAGAAAAAGTCGAACCATCCATCCATATTTCTGTTACTTACTGCGAATTTATATGAGATGTTAAATGTAAGCGGCAGCCATGTTTTAGAGTTGTGTATTTCACGGGAGGAAACTAATTGTGTTTGATTCAGACGGATATCATTTGGATTTGTTAGTCATACACCTTTTGAAAAGAAAACTTATTGTTGACAGATGTGAAAACATTAAAAAAAAAAGCAGCTAGGAAAATGGAAAACTTGGACGCTGGCTCAAGAACGCTGGCTTGTTAACTTATTCTTCGAGCTGTTAGCTGTCATTGCTTTTCAGTTTTTCATAAAGCATACGGCAGTTATTGCTCGTAGGATACTTTAATAAACCCAAATGTCATCAAGAGCAGTTTTTCATGTGGAAGGAGTGTATTCTTTCAGACTGTAAAAATAAAACAAAAAAATTTAGAGACGAAATTTGGTGAACCGAATATGGTGATTGGAATTTGAATGAATAGAAGTAAGTTTTCTTCTTTTTATTACTTAGTAAGTTATTTATCAATTTCATCTTTGCTTTTTCTTTAAACAGCCTGACATTGTCAGAATTGTCAGCAGAAATAAAATTGAGGTACCACATGGGGAAAATCTTAAAAAAGTAGTATGGTCATTACGTGTGAAAATATATTTTGATAATTTTCACTGTGAAATTATCAAATATAATTTTTACGGATAAATCAGTAATCCACTGAAAAGCATAAAATAAAGTCGTTTAATATATCATTGAATTGTGAAATGTCATTGTCTACTTACACAATAGTCAGATAACGTTACAGCTAATAAAACAACAGTTTCTCCAGGGACATCAGGACTTGCTGTTATGTTAAGAAGTTCCTGGTCTTTACAGTCAGTTGAAAAATTAATCTCGTCCTTAATATGGAATAATACGTCACCTAAAACATAAATTGTTTAAGTATATGTTATATTTTATGAATTTATTATCAATGTTGACTTTTTTACCCTTTTTTAATGATAATTATTATTGATTTTAGTATCTGATAAGTAAGAAACTGATAAGATATATTTATATAATAAATAAATATAGAATAAGTGATAAAACAATTTGAATAAAAAAAAAACTTTTTTGCAGTTTACCGTGGATATTTTTCTTTCCACTTACCAAGCTTAATATCTGAAATGAACTTAATAATCTTATAGTCGTTTTATGGAAAAATTTTAAAATAAGTACTGACCGTAAATCAAACAGTGCAAACAATGTGATCAGACGGTACGGATGTACCGGCTGAACTTTGTTTTCACTGGTTGTATAGGAGGATTTTGCTGTTGCCAGTATGCTTAGACTTAACTTTTCCCTTTACTGGAATCAAAAATTTGAAACCTTTGTTACCAGCACAGGTCAGACCAGCCTACATGTACATACAGACTGACTAGATTCTATGATACCGGCTGACGAACTTTCAATTTTCATCATGATAATGAAAATTGATACAGATAAAAGTTCGTGAAATGAAAACTGGAGGGGCCAAATTAAAGAAATTCGGTACGTAAGGGGATTATATTTTATTCTGAAAATGACTCGTGTGAATTATAGACTTAATTTGGCACCAACATCTACAAAGAACAGCTGCGTGCATAAATATTCACCTAGAAAACAGACAAATCAACCCACATTATTAGAGCTTCATAAAATTAAATGAATAGTTTAAAAAAAACATAGTTAATTCTTTAAGTTTCTGTCTAATGCAAATCTATTAATTCTTATCTATTTTTGTTGAATTCAAATATATGTTCTTTTTATACAGATACTGTTTACCAAACTACTCGACAATAAATTTTACGGTTTTATTGCATATTTATTGATATCTTAAAGTCAGCTTTCATCTTTGATTTAGTGTTTGACAAGCTAAATAAACATATAAATTATTGACTCCCCATGCCAAGTATGTGTCTAAAAAGTTTTTGCTTTGAGAAATAAAGTACTCAAAAAATACCTTAAAATGAAGTAATAGACAAATAATTTTAAGAGCTTTTCAGGCAGGTGTCAACAAATATTGCGGAATGCGGTATCATTTAACACTGTAAAACAAACATATTATAAAATCAATTATGAATAGAAAATTTTAATATTCAATCCGATTTTAGATATATCCGACAACACATCAACATCGATCATTGTGCATCCGTTTCTTAATAAGTCTCTTAATTCACGAATATACATGTATATGAAAAAAATTAAAAAGAAAATAAAATGACAAATACTTACAATAAGCTGATCGAGAGATTGCGAATCAACATATGCTTTACAATTTCAACTCTTACATTTACGTTTTGCTTAAAAATGGTATGATCATAAACTGGTATTAAACAATGGCATTATTATGGTTCTTGATGTATCTATTTTATTTTTTCTAATGTTTCAAGAAATACGTACCTGCAGAAAACGTATCATTAATTTTCGAGTCAAGATCAGAAACAGTGAAGTAATCATCACAAGTCAAGGTTACAACTGCAAAGACTGCAACAATAACATAGAATATAAAGAGAAATATAAAAAATGTAATAAATAGAAAGATATTATCAAGAGGTACAACATTTATTTAAAAGTTTTATAAAATATATCCATAGAAATAAGTTGTTCAAAATACGCTCACTTTTTTCAATAAAAAACAGTCTTTAGATAATCGAGGCGTTCCGTGGAGGAGATCAACTAAAAAAAGCCAGTGACGTCACTTGGAAAATACTTGTCTTCTTTGCAAAACGAACATTTATATTTGAAAATATATCTGCTTTGCCTGAGAAAAAGTTGTTTCTATGTAATCAATTTGTGTGATACAATGGTTGAACGTATTTATGAAACGTTCTTGAAGGATTGTGATAGATACAACTATCAGTACTTCTGTGATTCCATTATAATTTGTACTTAAACAATGTTTAAAACTAAACAACTAAAAAATGTCAGTGACTGTCGTGTAACAGTCAAGACAGAAATACACTAGTAAATGGCTGAACAGTTTCAAAAGATATACTTAGATTTTTTAGAAATTCTTCTACATGATTTTGTATTCTTCAGTAATATCTCAATAAATGAAGCTAAATTATAAGTGTCAATTTGTCTTGACGGCCAGCTTCAACACTTACTGAACCTTTAGAGGTACTATATATTGATTGAAAGTAGTAAATTCAAAGTATAAGTTATTATGTATTGATTACAAAAAATAAATAAAAAAATAAATAAATGAAAAAAAAACAACAACAAAAAACAAAAACACTTACCTTTGTTCTTAGAAATGACACCAAGGAACAAAACTAAGAGAAATAAACCCATTTCTGTACTTAATGACTTCAAGTAAAACAATTTATTGCGTTTAAACTGTGTAATCCTATAAAAGTATATTAGAATTACATAATAAAATAAATATTTTTCAAATAAAATAATTACATTTTTAAATTGAAACTGGAGTTATTTTCTATATTCAAACTTACAATAATGCAATAGATGCATTTCTTTAAAAAAGTTTCAAGATTATCACCTTTTTTTAAAAAAAATTAAAATTCATAACCGTACTTTTAAATTATTGTGTTTATGCGTATATTATCCCAGTATAATTAGAACCCAACTCTTTAAAGTTCTTTAAGGTTTTATAACATAAACTTTACACAAATTGCCATATAATACTAAGCCTTAATTTATACCGAAACTATGTTTGACTTACATCGAAATGAAACTAAATATGATAAAAAACCAAACTATTTGCCACTTACATATAAATTTAAATTTACTATTTTCGTTCTTATCAATATAACGTTTCCTTTAAAAAGCTTTTAGAACATATAGTCACGTGAAGAAGAAGAAGACGAAGAAAAAGAAGAAGACGACGACGAAGAATAAGAAAAGAAAAAAAAAACGGTTTAATACACATAGTTACCTGTTTCTAAATTACTAATTACATGCGCTTTTCCTATGGATCAGTAAAGTAAAACATTAACACACATTTTTTTGTTCGATGTAACAATAACACATATTAATAAACAGTTCCTTAATCAATATATTTTTATGGGGTGGCTCTAACAAACTAAGCGTAGGTAAGATAACTAATAAGGGACTACTTATCTTAAACTTTGACATGGAATATACGTAATCAAATATTGAAATAGAAAAAAGATACATTTCCTTTATTACATACCTTATTAAATGCCCCGGAGCTCGATTTGATATAATAATGGTTTTAAGGTATATACTGTGCATTTTCCTTACATAATGTTTTATGTAAGTGAAACAAAAACAACATATATCTCGATTCGAATATCTTAAGTTGGCAATCAAACCAAACTATAATTACTAAATCTATCATAGAATCATTATAAAAGTTTTGCAATTTTTATATATTAACCAAATTGCTTTAAATTTGAGCAAACGTTTAAATTAATATTTCATTGGTGTATATTTCAGTTTAAACACCGTCTGGTGAATTTATATTACTTTTTGTAAAGCTTTGAATGATTGAGTAGTACACCCTATTGAAATTATTTGGAACCTTTCTCGTAGTAAGCTTGAAAGCCATCATATTGATACAGCAGTATTTTTGTAACATAAAACCAGCTGAAATAATAGAACTGACTAAGTTAAACTAAAAAAAGAAAAGTTGATTAGTCAATTAAAATATTTAACTACATTTGATTTATTGTGACGTTAATCATCCTGTCAATATGTAAATAACACAAAAAAAGAGGTTGTAAGTTATAATGTATGTATGTATGTGATTGAAGTCTATTTACAGATTGAGATTAGTCAGTCCTCCGTACCCACTATCACTTAACTGAGATTTACAATTTAAAGTCAGTATATTGACATAAGTGTGTAAACATCTTTTAAAACATATAAAAAGATAATTCCCCAAAACATATAACAATTATATGTATTATGTTCTCTATTTGATATGTAACCAACGTTAACTTAAAGGAGAATAATCTCATTATCTTTCAATTAATTATTTCAGTAGATGCTATTTAATCTTTAAATATTATTTTTACTTCGCTTTACTCAATCATCTTATATTAATAATAATATTTAACAAATCTCTGTTCTCTCGTAATTGAATTAAAAAGAAACTTAATCTTTGTTTTCTCGTATTATTAACTGACAAACCGCATCACCAGTTTCTAACACAATGTTTTATGATTTTACAAAACATCTACGTATTCTTATAATTTCAAAATCTCCGCTGTCTCATGATTTAAATAAAAGAACCCTAACCTTTGTTTTCTATAATCTGAAACTAATATCCGTTATCCCATATTTATAAAACATAATACTTCTTTTTGTCATTATTGAAATAAAACTAATCTCCGTTCTCTGATTTTTGGGAAAATACTAACCTCCGTTCACTAATAATTTTAAGGGAATGGGGCCGAGTTTATAAAGAAATATTCTAATCTCTTACTCAATCTCTCAGGTATTTGATTTGTCAGAATCAGATACAGAATGTGAATTGACCAATGAAAATCCTGAGATTTGAGCTTGGTCTCAGGAAATATATATTTTCTTTTATAATTGAAAACAAAAAGAAAGGAAATCCATTATTTCATAATTGTAAGAACAAAACTTCTCAGTGGTCCCTCATAATTGTATAAACCTTATTTCCGTTTTCATTTTTTTGTAAAATCCCCTTTCTCCAACGGGGAGAATTACGTAACTTTATTAATCTTCAACAAATAGTAACAATAATACTGGTGAAATTTACTACCCTAGACATATTCTAATAGCAAAAAAAATAATGTATCGTAATTGGAAATTCAAAATGTTAATATTATCACAATTTTCTAAATTTGCGTTAAACTTAGGATTTGCAGAAAAAAAATCAGCCAATTTTTTGCATTTATGTTGTCAAAGAAGCGTTTACAAATTAAATTGAATAAGTCCTCTGACATTAGAATGAAGCTGTCGTAGCTATATTTTGTAACTCAATTTATCTAATCAATTACAAATACATTTATACATTACACATTTTTTCTTTGAATTTTTAAAATGACACAGATAAAGATCAAACAAAATTTTCTTGGTCACTTTTTTCGAAATTGTCAAATTGATGTCGACATATTCTTGCGTTTGCAGCAATGATGGCTTTTGGACAAAAAGGGTCAACACTTTTCTTTCTAAGAATGATGCTTTGTTCATAACAGGAACATTTCTCTGTTGACGAACATGCACTTTTCCATGTAACTGCCTTAGTTATATTTACTTAACAAAGTGTTTCCTTACTCGCAATCGTACCCTCTTCTCCACTTAAAAACCATAACTCTTAAACATTCAGCGATGTTTATTCTAATCTCTATGTCCTTCACATGGATGTCTAAATTAATCTTTTCCTGGGAATGTCTTATTTATATAATTATTGCAGTTAGGGCAAACTATATATCAGAAGTTATTCGCTTTTATATGCTACAACTGCCGATCATATTAAGTTAAGTGAGCTACCTCCAAGTAGTTACTTCACACAGGAACGTCGTGTTCAACACTTGTTTTTAAATTAATTGTTTTAAGTAATGCGTGAAATAAGTCCCATTGTCATTTAGCAGATTTAAAATTGGTACGCTTTAATAAAGTCTGTTTTTGAAAAATAATAATAAAAGTAAATGGACAAACAAATAAAATACTACATGTAGCAACTATTTACAAAAAGAATACCATAATACCTCAAAAATCTAGACGCGATTAGAAAATCAAAGGGTAGTAAAGACTAGAAAATAACCTTCAGATTCTGCCAAATTTTCTTTCTTCCTACAATGACATAAAGCCTATTGCAAATAATTTGTTAACAGAAGTAATTCATTATCATTACGTATCTGTATCAAGTATTCTACACAGCGTTCAGAGTGCTGCAAACAAATTTCAAGGTCGGATACATTGCCAAGATACTAGTATTATCGACATTAACATGATGTACAACAGCAAACAAGAGTTTAAAAACAACATTGCCAACATAGAAATATCATAACATCCCTACACAACCATGAACCATCTTTTTGATAATATTCGGAAGATAACGAAAATATACGTTAAATAAATTGAAATTTGTAAAGAAGTTCCTTATTGTAAACTCTTACTAGCATATACAGAATTATACAATCTTAAAAATATATTCTGAAAAACATCAATTTTTATCTGTGAAGGACATTTCACAAAAAAAAAACCACCTTATTACTATACTAGGTACAAAGAATCGTATATTTTTGTTAGAGAGATGGCAAATCTAAATTAATTTTGACATGCCAGCATAAGATGACGATGATCCAAAAGTCAAACAAATATTTGTGTTTGATGACCTTTTTACTGAAGCTGACTTTAATCGCCGGAGGGTCCAATCATCGTTCCCTATCATTTAATCCCTTTAATTATAATTTGTATTGTTAGTAAGTTCAGTATTTTGTACCTTTATTACCCCCAATATATTATCAAGTATTTACGACCTTGGTGAGCCAGATATACTCTTGGCAGATAAAAATATTTTGAACAAGTTGTCTTAAGCCATTTTTAGTACCAAGACGAATAATAAGTAATATTATAAAAATGTTCGTACCCCACCCCCATACATAAAACAAAAGAAAGAAACAAAGAAAGAAACAAAGAAACAAACAAAAAAAAACGCAATTAAAAACCAAGAAAATATTTTAAGAATAAAATAAATATACATATAACTAAACCGACCGTCTATTTTCATAAATCCAAAAGGCTATTGAACATTGTTTATGAAAATATTCACACTAAGATGCCCCAGACCATGGTTTAATATTATAGAATAAGGTGCTGGTACGATAAACTCTATTTGAAAAGAACATATTTAAATAATTTAGTTGAAGACAATTTAAAAAAGGACAAAAATTTAAACATGGCAACCAAACAAAATGATTAACATTAATTTTGTCGTAGTATTCAACTGAAATAAGACATTTATATGCATTAAAGCTATTAATACTTAATTAAAAGTATGTTTATAAACGTACAGTAGTAAACCCTTCCAACATTGATATCTTTGAAAACATTTTTTCAAAAGAAATGTTTGGATTAGAGTAAACACTGACTCTGCAAAAGTCAGCGTGCTATGACAGATAAATCAATTGAGATTATTGTTAAACTTGTAAACGAAAATCCCACTGTAACAGTCACCTTCAGATTATGATCTTGACATAAAAGTAATGTAATGATCTTTAACACAAAATATTCTCCTCACTTTTTAAATATTTTAGGGCATTGTCATGAACATTATCATTTCTAAATGAAATAAAAAAAAGAATAATGTTTATTTAAATTATAATAAAAAGATCTAAAAGCAAACAATTTGACGCGAATAATAATTGTTATTAAAAATATAATGATTTAAATATATAAAAAAGATTGTATATTATACAGTTGAATAGATCCCGCACATAGACTTAAACACATAAAAAAACCTGAATTGGATGCCTTAAACAAATAATTTCAATCACTTAAGTATAATATTAAAGCTGATTTTTGTTTATGATTAATATGAATATGATTAATTCTAACATAGAAAAGAGGCTGAGACTTGAATTACAATAATTTTGAATATTAGAAAGGAAAGGAAACCAACATGACTATTTACAAAAACAAAGTGATTGGATGGGATTCACAATTTAAGAAACAGTGTAGTTATTCTCTATAAAATAAAGCACAGCTGGTAGTTTCAAGACAGTACATTTCATATCACTTGGGGAACTGAATTTAATAATAATTAAAGAGTGTTGTACCCTACATAAGCAGCAGTCAATTAATTGTATATAGTAAACTAAATATTATGTTGAACGATAAAACAAGTCAATCAATGGCAACATATTATTTGCGTGACATGACCCTTTAAATGGCTTTCATTTGTGACAATAAATCTGTATTCCAAGAGACAAGTCATCATGGCATTTTAGTCACTGAAAAATAGATTCAAACAAAACAACAGACGAAGATTTATCAATATTGTAAGTTCCAAAAAAACATTATTTGTAAAGATATTTCCGAATTTACATATCATGTTAATAAAAAGAGGTAATTACAAATGTATTTTCTTTAAAGTCTAAGTCAATTTTTTCAATAAGAAATGAATGCATATATTTTTATGATTACATATAATGTGGACAAATATTTGCAGTACATATTTTACATATTCCTCGATGTCTGTATATTGTTTTAGAAGTATATTATATACATATAGAAAAATTCTCTTAAGTGTGGTTACAACCTTAATTGCAACATAGAGGATCTTTAAAAGTTTTATTAAGTACATGATTTTTATTTCAGTTTGTAATGTTATGAATAAATTTGTTAATATTTGTAGATAATACAATGTGTATTTGCAAGATCATTTCTATATAATTATATATCCAATAGATTGTAGGTTCAATGGCATAATTACTTTTACGTATTACCGCTTTTAAGAGATCAAACGTGCATTTCCTTTCATTAAAAGAACACCTGTAAAACTTTTATTCATTGTTGTCTCAAAGCGTTCTCCGTCTGGCATCGTTTTCATTTGTTGTGTAAAAAATATCAAGATATCATTTTGCATATAGTCTTTAGTATAGAAATCATTAGAATCATAAACATATCCCTTAAAATGTAATTAAATTATGAAATTCAAATGTCTTTATCGCACAATGTAATTTTGAAATCACATTGAAAAACATTACATATTTGCTTGTGTTGCATGTTAGATTGATGAAATCTATCATTGGGTTAGATAGAAGAGAGGGAAATTCCAATCCGATGGTGATCGGTTCAATCGGGAACGAGCCTTGGCGAGTTCGCGATGGAAATTGATTGCCCGAGGGTTGGGATTTCCCTATCCTCTATC
Organism: Ruditapes philippinarum; assembly: GCF_026571515.1. Taxonomy (NCBI): domain Eukaryota; kingdom Metazoa; phylum Mollusca; class Bivalvia; order Venerida; family Veneridae; genus Ruditapes; species Ruditapes philippinarum. Next base: position 57,134 of record NW_026853485.1, read on the forward strand.
TAACCCAAGGCATGATTGATTATTTTTCTCTTTTTTTTCATTCACCTGGACAAACAAGTTACATAAAATATACATTTTATGCGCATTACAACCTCGTTTGAAAGGCAGGATTAGACGCCTGACTTTCTATTTTGGACAAAAAGCATTCTTTACGTCCGCAAAGGATTCTACTGATCCAGTTTGTGTGTAGAATATGCAATGAAAATGAATTCAAATGAGATTCCTTATCAAAAAGCAAGGTTATCATGATAAAAAAACATCAATTTAACAGTAGGAAAATGTCATAATTATATTAGTGTTTACAAAGAATTCAGTCCATACTTCAATGGTTGACAAAAAAGGGTTTTACCGTTTGCAAAGATTTTCTACTTATTCAGTAATTTGGCCAAACATTCAATTAAAATACATTGAAATGAGATTCGTCATTAAGTAGCGTCGTTATCATTACAGAAAGAAATGAATGTTTTCCAGGCAAAGTGTCATAATATCCGATTTTACGAAGAATTTAGCGAACTAACTTTAGTAATAAATCAATAAAGAAAAAGTCGGACCTAGGTAGAGTAGGACTCATTAAAGCGTGAAAGTTATTATCAATTTATTTCAATTCCGTGGCCCCAATTTAACATAAGTACAAATGTTGCTGCAATGCAGTAATTAAGAAGCACTGCGCGCGCAAAAAAAATGCTCTCAATAAAGACACGACACCTTACGAAATCATTTCAGAACATAGGTCATTTTCTATTTAGACAAAGTACTAGTGATGTTTTGTAAATCATTTTAATTTGCATAAGTATACTAATCGTCCATGAGAGAGGGGTCAGATTTTAAAACTTATAAGATGGTTCGATTGATGCCTAACTGGTAATTAAAGTAATTCTAAAACAAACAAGACTTGTAAATGTATTGTGATATGACAGTAGTGCTACATAGTTCTGTTTGTTTCACTATAGTAAAATATTAGAGGAGATAAAAAATATCAAAGCGTGTACATTTTCAATTTCTACTAATTTTCTACTAATATCAGCAAATAATCATGGTAAGACATATAAAAATCCATATGGGACTTCAGATACAGTAGCTCTATTTAAAGTTCCAGATAAAAACTGAAAGAAGAACACATACTGAAATGAAAAATTAGGGATTGATTTCAAAAAGACCAAATTCATTATTTTTTTGTTATACGCGAAAACGTTTACCTGAATTTTAGACAGGTATGAGGAAATTTCACTAACACCATGTCCATACGAGTCAAACATATAAAAGATACTCGACATTGGTCATAAATAAAGAACTATTGTTAATTGGTTTATTGGGAGATCAATCTACTATTTTGTTGAATTGCTTCAAATCCTCGTCTGATCCACCAGTGTGTTTATATTCCTATTAATAAACCCATAACACCTCATGTATAAACTGCAGACGAACGTTTCTGTTGTTAAAATGTCACAGTATTCGGCAAATCAACATTCCACTTAAACCACATAAAACCGATTGCCTTCAAAAAATAGAATCAACTTCTCACAGAAAAAAATTCAGGAAATCAGTGTCGATTTAAATATTCACAGTAAAAAATGTCAGAAGTGCAATCAGGGCCGTAAAAAAGAAAGGAGCTATTAATTTACCGGAAAGAACTTATGGAAAAGACAATTTCAAAAAATAACAATACTGTGATATAACAATTCATAAAAATGGTATCCTTAAAAATTTTCGATAAATATATAAAGTGTGCAATTTATGGTTGAATATGTTTGCATTTTATTTCCTTCAAAACTCTCAAGTTCGTTATTTATTGCCATAGCTCGACACAAATGACCGTTAAACTACTTCTATCAATAGATGTTCGGACTTTAACAATGTTTATGTCCTATCTACTTATAGCTTTCAGATTCATATACAACATAACCCACTGTGTACTTCAAAATAATTAGTGATTTCCTGTAAAAGATACAAATGTAAGAAATAAACTATGGAATTTAAGTTTATTTTTTGTTTTGTCTTTTATACTGCTTGTATACGTGAAAATTGTTCCAGTTCTCATTCATTAATATGATATGCTGCGAATTACCGAAGTGGAAACCAATGTTTGACTTAAAATAATAGAAATCGGAAGGAATTCTTGCTTCCGCCTGTAGGCGCGGAGCAATAAAAGCTCACTTATTTGATATATTTTGCCCTCGTGACGTTTCTTTTAGGTCAAAATACGAGTGAATATCGCGTATGTGTAGGAATGCGTAAAGAAGTGCTGCACGAAGTTTTGTGAGATAAGATTTTCCAACATCGCTATGTTTAGTAACATTTACGGATTTTTCTATCCGGTTAGTGAGAACGAAGTATATTTCACTTAGTGGACACCAGACGAGTGGCGTAGCTACTAATGAATATATAATAGGTGGTGTTCACGAGTGAAATATATATCAATCTTACATGCAAAACAAACACATTCTCTATTTATTTCATGACTTTCAGTGATTTTAAGCCAATCTTACTTGTTTTGTCATGTGACCTCCTGCGTTCATTTTCATGACGTCATCACATTATGACGTCACCTACATACAAATGTTGAAATTCAGTTCTGTAAAATTTCTTAATTGTGATACATTGTATTACAATGTATGCAGTTAATTACTTGCTTCTCGAAAATAAGCAATTTTTATCACTGTCAAAACAGGGAAGAACACCACTTGCATCAACATGTGTGATCGGAACACGCAGTTATTTCTCCTAGTTTACATAATATCTTCTGACACAAATAACTGATTCAATATAAAAAGTTATAAAAGTTTTTTCTTGTATTTTAAATTTGAACTAACTTGTAAGCAAATGCCTAAATTATACTTAACTTCCAAACTTAAAGTGCCAAATTGCGATCAGTGATAAACATATTTTTTCATATGATTTCCGAAACAAATGTGTTTACAATGTACCTTTAATCATATAATTGGCGTTTAATGCCAATCTCTTTGTCAAAAATGCAAACGATTACATAGAGATTTCGCCTTGATGCATTATTATGACAAAGATATTTGGACAAAGATGCAATAAGACGAAGTGCGGAGGTATTAACCTTGTTTAAAAAACTGTTACAGTAATAATTCTAGTAGAATTAACACCGAGAAAACAGGTAACAGACATTGTTATTTATTGAAATGAGTTATCAAAGATATATTCCTACATTAAATAGGAAGATAAAAGAAAGTAACAACATGATTTTCAAAGCTGGATTGTCAATGAAAGTTTTATTCCAAGAATGATTGAATAAATTACCTAACAATGCAAAACTCTTCTTTTTTCTTTCAAATTTTTGTTTGTATTTTCAACTGCAGTGCAATTAGTGACTGGCTACAAACGATATAAATTAAATATGAGAAAAAGATTGTCATGTTTAATTATCAAATTAATATTAAATCTGATATATTTATCAAAAATGTAAACAGGAGTTTTCGTACAGACAAAAAAGTATGATTAGTTTTACCCATGTCAATTTCTTAAAATAGTTACATATGTGCAAAGGATAATACCGAGGATCAAGAGTATAAGGCAGTAACATGATTAGGTATTGTCTAAAATACCTTATATCGCAAGGAAGCAGTCACAAAGTTATTACTTTTTTTCTTTACGTTATAGAATAATTTGAATTTGTAGCGTTAACGGGATAAATATGATGTTTTATTAACAATAAAACATTGATTTATTGGTCAAACAGTCCTAATCTTTGTGATGTGCATTTAGCAGGTCTTCGTCTGAAGGGATAAGGTATAAGTGTCAGGCAAGAATAAAAGTCCAGCAGAAGGTCTGAACATAACATTAAAATGCTTTAAGCTTAAATCAAAGACAGGCAAGTGTAAGCATGCGATGAACAATCTAAAAGTAGAACAAACTGCTCAGTCACTGACAGTGTTATATTCAACCAACGACTTTAAAAGGCAATCTTTTCGGAATAATAAGCATTCTTGACAGTAACTTTACAGGATTCATACTCTGGATAAGAATATATCTTTAAGAAACTGAAGAATTGTGCGACTAGTGTTTACATGTTGATAAATATTTTATAGAGAAATAGATAAGGTTATTTTCATTGGGTTTATAGGTACCTTATAAATGAAGTCAATGTGTGTAGAGGAATTGACTATGTATAAAAAGTAACTGGTATTAAGTGGAATTTTTTAAAGTTATTTAGTCGACACATATTAAGATTAATTTACATTTTCACTCAAATTGTATTATATACCCATCATTAAAACACATATTAGATATTTTATATATTTCCTTTGTCCGGTGCAAAAGGTTAAAACATGATGATAGGTTACATTTGACTGTTATTTAAAGATATACTATGCTCTTTGAGTAAAATATTTTTATCAAAGAAATTTATTAAAACCTATGAAATTCTTACTGAATATGTCTAATTTGAATAAAAAATGAATAAAACTATGCATTGGAAGTCACGTTCTCTAACATAGGACAAGTAAGGTTGGTCTTTTCTTAAAAAACTGCCAGTTTTTTTAATGACACTATATATTCATATTGTGACGACCTATAGTGTGTAGAGTTTTAAACATGACATATCAAATTTGTGTGAAGTCAAAACATGTTTATTTCATATTACAAAGAGACTCTGTAGCAATTATCAATAGTTTTTGATATCAAATTTGAGCATAGTGTATCGTTAATGTAACTCTTATTAGTACATACACAATACGTGTTTTATGTTAGAGTCTACATATTGTAGTTATATATATTAAATTGTACAGTAATTTGATATTCAAACTATATTTTGTTGTTATCGAATGCAAAATACGTATTTCAATAAAATAATTTGTATTTATTATTGCTGTGTTTCTGATCGATATTTTCAAACACCTTAAATTATAATAAAGTAAATACCAAGTTGAACTTTTTCTAGTGTTACAAAACCTACACACACGCACGCACACACGCACGCGCGCACAAAAACAGTTAGGTTTCCATGTCTGGTTGCGATACACACTTTTAATTAAAACGTGAAACCCTAAATCTCATGCAGATTGTTTGTAATGAGGCAAAGTTACAAAGATACAGTAAATCATTTTCCCTGGGAGAATAAACTGTTGTTAGAAAAAGAAATCCGTCAAGTAATAATATTCCTTTCAACAACAAATAAATGAATCACTCACATTAATCAGAATCTCTTCAAGTTATGTCAAATGTTATGAAAAATCTGCAATATCATCATAACAGCTAGAAGAAAAATTAAGACTTATTCTGTCATAAGACTGTTGAACAACAACAACGACAACAACAACGATAATATGAATAATAATATTCATAAATTATGATATAAGATCATTAAACAACAAATGGTGCAACAAGATGGAAAATATTATTTGCATTCTGTTTGTTTTTGTTAGTTCGGGTTGAATAGTTTATTGTTGTACAATCTCAGTTCGACAGGCAAATTTGTAATCTCTACTGATGGTGAAAGATCTCATGCACCCCTTAGTGCATAATTTCAGCAATAATTAGACGCTTGATATCGACAAACCCAAGATAACTAGATAGCTTTCTAACATGAAACAATCCAAAGTACAATATATCTGTAAGTTTGAATAATAATATCGACTAAAAAACACAATATATATAAACACGTAACTTTGTATGACAACGAACGAAAGTTTCTATGAAAATAATCCGCGCCTCTCTTTTATTATTAGATACTCGTAAATATCCATACTTCCATATCTTTCAAAAAAATCCATGAAATTGTTCAATGAATGTTGTATGGTTTACATGTATTCTATTTATGTATTTTTCTGATTAAAATTGTGTTTAATTGCAATCGATTATTTTCAAATTCTCGCTACCTATCCCGCCGTTCCTGATTTTGCTCCGTTTGATGGAAAACAATATTTTATGCCCTCTTATTCGAATAAAGACTAGACGTTAATTAACACTGATTTATCTTTTGCTAATATATGTTCACTAGAAGTGGCAATATTCTCATAGAAACTTAAGAACTTAGATCTTAATCGCTCATAAAGCTGATGAAGTGCAAGAGGGAAATATCAAACTTGATGACATATGATTTTATTAGGTCGGATTTCTTTGGACGTAATGCAGCCTTACCTTATGTTGTTTTAATAGCAGATCGATATCAACTTCATCACGATCTCTTATCAACTCCACTCTGGTTAACCTGTTAAATCCAGCGTGTGCAAAGTAGTAGCTAGTATAGCATGTATAATTGACCACAAAAAGTTCGGCTGATCCCAGAATAAGAACACGTTTTCTGTTATCATTTCTGTTCAATCTTAATCCATGACCAAATACATAAGAATTGACGGTCTGTTAACAATTTGTATGGTCAGTCTTCTAACGCTTACGATACATCATTATGCAAATTAGTATGGTATCCACGCAATCCAAATAATTTGTATGCTTATCGTGTATATTTTAGACACTCTACCATACAATTGTAAAAATCTTGTGTTTGTACTTTTAGCTGTCTTCAGCCTTTTGCGCTTTCTTATATTAAGTTTTTTTTAATGAAGACTTTATTTCCGAAAATGAGTATTAAAATTAACTTTTGATAATTTGGACATCATATTTTCTGAAAATATATTTCTTTGTAGTAACTAAAGTGTTGTACATTGTTTTATCAATATAACGATATATTACATAAAAATGCTAGAACTACCTTAACAGCATTTGTAAAAAATGGCTGTTTTCAGTGAAAACCCTCCTGTTCAAATTCCTATTAAACTATAAAACGGCTCCAATACTCAAACATGTTATCTGAACCATAGCCTTTGCAATGACATACTCAATCGTAAATTTCCTGTTACCATGGCAACGAGGAGACATATCAAAATTGCCAAAAAATCACTATTTTGCGTGGAATTTTACATCAAAACTGATTTCATAGCTGCAATTCAGCTGGAAATTCAGACAGAATACTATGCTGTCTGAATGATCATTTATATCCAGGCCTATTTATAAAAGCAATTTTTTTTTTTGAAATACATACGAGTACACTTTTCGTGCCATATATTTTTACAGTTAGAAATATTCTGTCAACTGTTTAATACTTTTCTTTGCGTTCATTCAAATATACGAAGCCATCATGAAATGATCAAGAAACATATCAGTGAAAGGAAAACATTGATCTTGGCTCCTTAAAAACTGTGAATTGATATGATTAATCTGAAAAGTTACATGCTTGCATTTTAATTAATCGATTTCAATATCGGCATTGGAAAGAAACGTTGGCAACTTCTCAGTTTTGAGGATTTTATTTCACTGTTTATAATATGAATCCTAATTACCTTGATAGAAATCACTATATGCAAAGCATTCATCGAGTAAGACAACATCGATGACATTTTCTATAACCACAGGAAAAGAATGTTTTTCATTTTTTGTCTATCAAGACGACTGGATGAATACTTAATAAACATTACAAAAGTTAAAAGTAACTTAGTTTATTTTAAACAGGAAAGAACAAATATTCATTAGCCTTAGGCATGTCTTTATACATATCATATTCATACATTAACATAAATAATGTACATTTTACACATCGAGAAAATATTACAAAATTTTATTGATACGCTTTTATTGATACATTTATTTACACATCACATGTCCCAGGCAAGAAGTTAATATATGTAAGTATTGCAGCATTTCAGACCATATCATTAATAACTTAAAACATTTGAATATCTTCTGTCATTTTATATACTTTACATAATTTGATATTATTATATTATTTTGAGAAAACAATTCAAATCAGTGAATTTAATCACAGATTGATTGAATTGACTTTAAAAAAAATTTGAGTATCACAGTAAAATATACGCACTATACAAAGAAAGTGAAACTCGTCTTCAATATATCATCTGTTATATCATAATTAATACCGTTCGTTTGTGGGTAGGTTTTAAAGGTTGTTTTCTCAAAGTATTAAATTAAATTCAAAGTTTAACAAAATAAAAAAACGTATTATTGGGATAATTAATTATTTATATTCCAAATATATATAAAAATACTAAGACTCTTTACATATTCAAAACAAAACCTATATTAATTTTCCCATGTCTTTCTTGCTTAAAAGTCATCATTCAAATTCAATAATGAATGCATTAACTGTTACATAACTAGGATCTGAAACATATTTGAGAATCAATAAAGTATGACCTTGTTATTGGGCTCTAAAGTAAATTGTAGTTTTACCGTATTTTGTTGACAAAGATATTAAATTTTCTTTAGTTACTGTACTGATTTAGTTCCACATTTTTATCAAACATTTTTTCTTAACTTCTTTTATCAAAACAACATTATAATAACTGATGATATTATTAAAATTGCGTATGTTTTTTACTCGTATATTGTATTAAGAACTGGATAGTTTTAAGAGGGCAGATTACTAAACTATAATTAGCGAATTATTCAAGCATAGAGATATTATTCATGCAATTTGAAAATGTTTTGACAGATTATGAATAATTTAAATACTCATTATGCAAATAATCACAAAGTTCGGGGAAATAAGATTACCCAAATGTTTTCTTATTCAATTGTGTTAGTAAAATGATGTAAATGATTTCGAATTTATTTCGAGAAAAGTTCGTAATTAAATATGCTTTATATTTCCTGTATGAAATGTGACAGGATATCGTGAATCTTCTTGAATTTGTTATTGGAATAAAGCTGAATTTAAATGAGATTACTTGAACCAATTACAATATATTATATAAAAACACACACCGAATACAAAGGAAAAGATATGGCACGTTAAATAGAACAGATCGAACCAAATTTTAAATAAAAGTGAGAAGATTCATCGATTTTGCAAAAAGAAATACAATTGAGGAGGTAATCCTTTAACATAATTGTAAATCATTTTCGTAACATTGTTGCATAATAATAGGCACTTGGTATTTTCCTGTTTTGTTTTATACGGAATGTAGGAAATACAAAATTTCTCCTAAATTAATATTAATTAATGTTGAAGAGTTTACTTAACTCAGAGGCACTTATAACCCGACACTTACATTTTTCGGGATCGCTTGGTTATTTGTGAACGGATTTTGTTCAGATTTTTGAACATACAAAATTCAACATATCATACTTATTACCTAAAATTTTATTTCCAATTCATTAACAAGAAGATTGAGAAAATAACAAAAAAATATGTTACTGCAAAATGAAAAATCACAAAATGACTGTACATATCGTAACACAAGGAAAAGTCTCTAAATCCAACTGATTCTGTATAATAATCAGTTCTAATACTTTCTGTGTCATCCCATGAATCTAACAAAGTGTAAACATGGTTATGACGTAGTGAACGCTTGGGGAATCTTTCTCCATTCCTCGAATTCCAGCAACTCCTGCATTCCATGTCACAAGATATAAACATCACACTTTTCGGCTGAATTGAACAGGCGTGTGAGAAAGCGGCCAAAAGCTACGAGCAAGCCCTTATCTAGGAATAGAGAACTGTGAGGCAGAGATGTTTACTTTGTTATAGCCCATTGGAAGACATACAAAGTGTTAGAACTGGTAAACATACAGATTTAATGGGATTCAGAGACTGTTCATTGTGTTACGATTTTCACAGTTATTCTGTGATTTTTTCATTTTACATTTTAGCCTATTTGTTTGCTATTTTTTCTATTTTCTTATCATTGAGTTGTAATTCCAAGTAGTAAGTATGGTATGTTGAATTTTGTAAAGTCCAAATTTGAACAAAATCTATTCTCAAATAACCTATTTATATAGAAAAATTTCAGAGTCGGGTTATAAGTGCCTCTGAGTGTAGTCTTATTAATAAGATTATTACCTTTTATAACAGTTACTCTATTATGTTTTGTACAAGAATCCTTTTTCTAATAAATCTTTTATTGCCATGTACTTTTAGACACTGTTTCCCTATGGTTCTAGTTATAAATTGTTCATTCATCAGAAGCTTATTCTTTTGAAATCATCAGAGACACATTTAAGAACATAATAGAAATATCTGAAAATCAAATTAATACAGTATAGAAGTTAATTTAAGTAATTTACAAAATATTGATTCTTGTCAGGCGTGTGCCAGAATAAGCAATTTCTTCTTCACAACTATTTAAAAAACAAATTAAACGTGTCTTAATATTTCAGAAACAGTTCATCCGTTCTTAATGCTGATTAAATAAAAAAGCAAGAATAACAATTTGTTTCTTACATACTTTTTAATATGATTATTTTCTAAAGGAGCTTCTGTGTATTTGTTCTCCTGCGACCAAACCTGAATTTGCCATTATGTATCAAATGCTTATACAGTTTTGTCAGGCGTGCTCTTTCAAAATAACGTCTTAGATCATGCAAAGTGTTATTTGTGCAGATATCTTTAGACACAACGCAACCAATTTTAACGCTCAATAAAAGATAGCTATCAACTTGTTTACGTTACCTTTTTCTATTAACTTTTTCTTTCCCTGAAAGAACCTCTGTATCTAGTCGTTTGTGTCTCCTGTACTGAAACGTGTTTTGAATTGTTATAATAACTCTACTTGGGGTGTATTGTTTGCTGGTGTAATATGTAATTATACAATACCAATGTTGAATAAATGAAAAAGGAAAAGAAACAGACTGGGTGATTTACATTTATTTATTGTTATTCTATTCTTGTGACGCTTCCCTTGCATCATCATGCAAAAATTATGTTCTTTTTGCATATTAGAAAATATGCATGGGGGTGAGAAAGACGGAGGAGTTTGCCGTGTAATAATACGGTTTTGGAACACACCAGACCATAGGTGCATAAAGTATGCGTAAATATAATCATGTCCGATTTCAAATATAAAGTGTGATTCAGGCGAAGGAAGATGTTTATTTTTCTGTTGGATTTACACAGTGTCAATATGTTTTGTGTCAAAAATTTATTAAGACTCTTTTAATTTATTAATTCTACGGGTTGTTTGGTTTATACAAATCTATCTTAGTTGATTGTGTTGGAAGCTATAAGCTAATTAAACACTCTCGAAAGCGGTTCCTGGAACCAACCAGTACTAAGCAATGAATGTAAAGTTTCTTGCTCAAGGAAACAACGGCTTGCCCCTGACAGGGTCTGAACCCACGCGGTCAGCAATCCTTAGATTACTAGTCCGACGCGTTAACCACTCGGCCACGCCGCCACTTTCGGGTTGTTTCAAGTTTATGACCGACGACATTGCTATAAGAGTGATTTGTCATATGATTGCATCTGAGGATCCAATGCAGACTTTATATGGAGAGTTAAATCATTCTGTATTACTGCATATGGCTTCATAACCTCTGATCCCCTTTCAAATATGATAAACAAGATCGACAAGGAAAGGCGGCATTCAATGAACGCAGCCCCCACCCGACCCAGCAACAAGCGCCAGCGGCAAGGAGCCCAGGAGGACCCCAAAGAAAAACAGGACAGGGCATAAAATTAAAACAGGGCATAAAATTCCATTTTATTTAGTTCCGCCCACTGTTTTCTCGTTTAGGGCACACGCTTTCTATTACTTGGGGACCATACGCCGCTTTTAATGGAATGCCACGGAAGTGTCACGTTGAAGGTTCCATGATAACCGCTGTAGGAACACATCTGCGGATGTTTCTAAATTCAAAATTTCATGTTTAAATTCTGCTTCAGCCGGTGCTAGGGGGCGTGGACGGTAGTTTGCACTTTACAGTACCGTCCATGAACAGGCTCAATCAAACCGAGCCTGCAACATTTTCAATTATGTTGTGTTGGACTTTCTTTAGGGATTCTTATTTTCTCTATTTCATAGTTATTTTTACCTATGAGGTTCTTATAATGCAGTTGAAAAGTCTTTAAAATACACTGTAGATAAATACAGAATCCCTAAAGAAATATGAAAAACAAGATCAACAAGGAAAGGCGGCGTTCAATGAAGCCCAACACGGCAAAATTGAAAATGTTGCAGGCTCGGTTTGATTGAGCCTGTTCATGGACGGTACTGGAAAGTGCAAGTTACCGTCCACGCCCCCTAGCACCGGCTTAAGCAGAATTCAAAATTTAACATAAACTGGTAAAATTTAGAATTTTGAAACATCCGCAGATGTGTTCATATGGCGGTTATCATGGAACCTTCAATGTGACACGTTAGTGCCATTCCATGAAAAGCGGCATATGGTCGCCAAGTAAAAAAATGCGTCTGCCCTAAACGAGAAAACAATGGGCGGAACTAAATAAAATTTTGAAAGGGGATCTGAGGTAATGAAGCCTGCGTATCACAGATAAGACGTCAAAAGACAAATTTAAAAAGCAGGCAACATATCCTAAACCAATTTATTAACTTGACAAAACAAACGGTTAGTTTTCTTTCGTATTGAAGAACTAGTTTTTGTTATCTAGGAAACAGTTAGTAGAATATTGACAGTTAATTTTTAATCATATATTTTAAAGATGTTTCAAGGATTATTGCTTTATTATTCTATTCCCGCACAAGCGTCGTCGGATTCTACATGTGAGAAAGCTATCTAACTAGTATCTGGTTCTACTCAGGTGCAGTTTGTGCCTAAAATGATGGAGAGAGGCACATGATGGATGTCGTCCACTACAGATTAAGCTATCCTGTGTTGGTGCGGCGTAATGCCCAACAAAAAAAGAAATGAAATAGATAAATACAGAATCCCCAAAGAAAGCCCAACACGGCAAAATTGAAAATGTTGCGGCTCGGTTTGATTGCGCGTGTTCATGGACGGTACTAAGAAATGCAAGTTACCGTCCACGCCCCTTAGCACCGGCATAAGCAGTATTAAACATTAAGCAGTATACAACATTTAACATAAACTGGAAAATTTTGAATTTTGAAACATCCACAGATTCATGCGCCGGTTATCATGGAACCTTCAATGTGACACGTTAGTGCCATTCCATAAAAAGCGGCATATGGTCCCCAAGTAAAAAAATGCGTGTGCTCTAAACGAGAAAACAATGGGCGGAACTAAATAAAATGGAATTTTGAAAGGGGATCTGAGGTTATGAAGCCTGCGTATCACAGATACGACGTCAAAAGGACAAATTTAAAAAGCAGGCCACATACCCTAAGGGTGATTCAACAGTATTCAAGTGAGGAATACTGGAACCACCCAACTAGAAAATGCCGAAAAGTTGAAACTAAAAATACCACAAGCACAACAATAATGTCGTGCTGAACGACCTTTAAGGATCGAAAATATAACGTCATTGATTAAATGTACGGGGAGACTTTTTACAGCCGCCACACGGCACAAATAACACGGATGTGATCATGAAATAGATAAATACAGAATCCCCAAAGAAAGCCCAACACGGCAAAATTGAAAATGTTGCAGGCTCGGTTTGATTGAGCCTGTTCATTGAGCCGCGTCACGAAAAGACCAGCATGCGCATCCGCGCAGTCTGATCAGGATCCATGCTGTTCGCTTACAAACTCTATAACAAGTAGAGAAACCAAAAGCGAACAGCATGGATCCTGATCAGACTGCGCGGAAGCGCAGGCTGGTCTGGATCTATGCTGGTCGCAAACCCATTATGTTGGTTTTGTCGTGACGCGGCTCAAAAGATGATGACAGTCATCATATAAATTCAAAGTATTTTACCTCTTAATACTTCTAAATAGAATATGTGCATGTATGTGCTTAATTGAAACTTGATAAGAAAACGTTTCATTTCCATTATTGAATTACTTTAATTATTACCTAGATTGTTAGCGTTATAAAATTTACAATGTAACCGCTGCTTTTGTTTTAAAAATACTTTATTTGGATGATACTGACATGTAATATCCAAATAAACATAAAGTGCCCTCAAGGATCTTACTGTGTGAGCGGAACTGAGGATCCGGTGCCATGCCCTGCAGGTACATACGGTGCAGCGAGTCTGAATGTACGCAGTGTACTTCAGTATATTAATGTACAACCCCCGGTCTCCTGACAGTTGAAAGTCAGTGCGAGAAGGGCTATACTGCGAGACTGGTTTAAACTCGTCACAAGAGTACATATGCACAGCCGGTCACTATTGTGAAATAGGAACTGACGTACCTGATAGATGTCCAGTGGGAACCTTTGTTTCCAGAATTTTGTACTTCACAACAGCGGGTGTCAAGTGCCGTGTGGCAGCCGTAAAAAGATGCCCCGTACTTCGCTTTAGTGTTGTTATATTTTCTGGTCCTTCGGGATCATTGATGCCAGCACTATAAAGTGTTGAGAATTGAGTACCGCTCAAGCCGGTGCTAGGGGGCGTGAGGGATGTTGCGTTCATTGAACGCCACCTTTCCTTGTTGATCTTGTTTTTCATATTTTGCATTTATTCATTATCCCTCATGTACAGACTCAATAATACCGAGTCTGCAATTCTTATGTTATTTTGTTGTGATTAATGCTTCCGAGGGATCACTTTGTTTCCAGAATTTTGTCAACTCAAGTCAATGCACGGCCTGTACTCCTGGACAAAATTCTGGAAACAAAGTGATCCCTCGGAAGCATTAATCACAACAAAATAACATAAGAATTGCAGACTCGGTTTGATTGAGTCTGTACATGAGGGATAATGAATAAGTGCAACATCCCTCACGCCCCCTAGCACCGGCTTGAGCGGTACTCAATTCTCAACACTTTATAGTGTTGGCATATCACTATACTGCATATACTGCAGGTCAGAAGGTCTTAATGAATGACTCAACTGGGCCTTGCTCGGCCGGTTATTACTGTCCTGAAGGTCAAAGTTTAGCAACGCCAGGGACTTACAAGGGTACATTGTACCATTACTGCCCGGAAGGGACTCCAGCACCGATCCCCTGTGCAAATGGAACATACATGAATCATACACAAGGATATGTATGTTACACGTGCCCAGCTGGATGGTATTGTGTTAATGGCGATGTTGTTTGAGAATGCCCAATGGGATACTACTGTCCGGAGCAAACCAATTTCAACTGGCAACAATGGCCACCTGGAACAGACAACAACGATACTGCCCTACAAGCAGAGAGTGACTGTAAGTCTTGTCCCGGAGGAAAATACTGTGATTCCTATGCGGCGACAGAACCAACTGAAGACTGTGATATTATTGCGAGTTCGGATTGTATCGTGCCAACCCGATTGTGACATCAACACTGACGCTAATGGTCTATACCTTACTCCAGGTGCTAAAACTGGCAAAGGAAGCATATGTCCCCTGGGTTACTACTGCCCGACGGGCTCTCCAGCCCCAGAACCTTGACCCCTGGGTCACTATAGCAACGTAACTGGAATGGAGACTTGACTGGAGTACCGCTCAAGCCGGTGCTAGGGGGCGTGAGGGATGTTGCACTTATTCATTATCCCTCATGTACAGACTCAATCAAACCGAGTCTGCAATTCTTATGTTATTTTGTTGTGATTAATGCTTCCGAGGGATCACTTTGTTTCCAGAATTTTGTTTAGGGTACACGCATTTTTTTACTTGGGGACCATATGCCGCTTTTCATGGAATGGCACTTACGTGTCACATTGAAGGTTCCATGACAACCGCCATATGAATACATCTGCGGATGTTTCAAAATTCCAAATTGTACCAGTTCATGTATAATGTTGAATTCTGCTTAAGCCGGTGCTAGGGGGCGTGGACGGTAACTTGCACTATCCAGTACCGTCCATGAACAGGCTCGATCAAACCGAGCCTGCAACATTTTCAATTTTGCCGTGTTGGGCTTTCTTTAGGGATTCTGTATTTATCTATTTCAATCAAACCGAGCCTGCAACATTGTCAATTTTGCCGTATTGGGCTTTCTTTAGGGATTCTGTTTATCTCTATTGTACACCTTGTCCAGCCGGATATTATTGTGATTTAGCTACACCAGATTTCAACTCGTACCCATGTCCAGCCGGCTATTACTGTCCAGCAGGCACATACTATGCCACCATCAATCCATGCCCAGCAGGTACATACTACAACCACACCTTTGCTTCAGAAGAGGCTGACTGTATTTTCTGTCCCCCGGGCTCATACTGTGACTCCCCAGACCAAGATTACCCCACAGGAGTATGCAATGCTGCTACACCAGATTTCAACTCGAACCCGGGACCTTCGGAATACCGTTCCGCGGCTCGACCGACTGAGCTATCCGGCCGCTTACACATGTTCTCTTCTATTAAGTGAACAGTTCTGAGCCGTGACATACTCCCCTGCTATATTGAAATTCGTCTTCGAATTTCACAGAGTTACAGAGCAATGTGAATTAAACTCTGACCTATATGCAGTCACAGACCCACGTTGGGTGCCAAATGTCACAGGGTGAGAAAAATGTGCAGTCTGACCGGGACTCGAACCCGGGACCCTCGGAATACCTTTCCGCGGCTCTACCGACTGATCTATCCGGCCGCTTACACATCTTCCCCAAATAGTGAACAGTTCTGAACCGTGACATACTCCCCTTCTATATTGAAATTTCCCTCGAATTTCACAGTTACAGAGCAATGTGAATTAAACTCGGAGCTATATGCAGTCACAGCCCCACGTTGGGCGCCAAATGTCACAGGGTGAGAAAAATGTGCAGCCTGACCGGGACTCGAACCCGGGACCCTCGGAATACCGTTCCGCGGCTCTACCGACTGATCTATCCGGCCGCTTACACATCTTCTTTCCAAAATAGTGAACAGTTCTGAACCGTGACATAAAAAACAAATTCATCTTTGCTCTTTCTAAAGAAGAGAATATTTTTTTATGTTTCTGAAGCATAACGTGCCATTAAGACAAATTATGATAAACAAGATCAACAAGGAAAGGCGGCGTTCAATGAACGCAACCCCCATATTACCCAGCAACAAGAACCAGTGGCAAGGAGCCCAGGCGGACCCCAAACAAAACAGGACAGGACAAAGACAGAGCACGGACAGGTTAATCACTAAATGATAAATAATTTGTAACTGATTAGGAATTCAAAGAAAAAAAAATAAATGATTGAATAATAGGCCGACAAAGGGGAAGAGATAACCACAAATGATCGACCAAACTTCCATCGAGCAAAGTCGCGTAAGTTAAAAAATCCTGGTATACGGAATCCGGAACGCAGGAAAGTTTCCACATACGGTATACGGAACACTGGATACTTTCCACCCTACACATGAAGGTGAAGTTGAAATATTTCAGAGCTTGAAACAGTATGTAATCAGCACAAGCAATATTTGTGTATCAACTAAAACTGAAAGTTAATGAAATTTAGCATTAAGCATCATCAGCAGTTTTTAAGGCCTTTGAATTTGGCGCCGCTTTTAGGGCATTGGGGAAGAATCACCGCCCGGTACCTGTTGGTCAGCCCTTAGCTGGTCACATAGGAGTGTGACACCAGTATCGGGGCTCGGTCATGGAGGGGACACCTACACAGAGTGCCTGCATGCGTTACAGTGTCCCTATCTTGGGGCTGAAGGGTCGAGAATGAGCGCCGACCCCCCATCGACCACACTTTTCCGGCCGTTTTTCTCGTTTCAGGCTCATTTACCGACCCCCATCTCGGACAGAAGTTGGAAGTTTGACACCACTTGCTAACCCATGGCTGTTCAGGTATGTCAATGGCCTTGGCCAAAACCGGAGAGATTAGGTCGCCAGCTTGGGGAAGGGTATGTTTTATTTTCATGTTTGCGAGGGTAGGTTTCGACGTCAGAATCACCGCCCGGTACCTGTTGGTCAGCCCTCAGCTCGTCACATAGGCAGTGTGACACCAGTATCGGGGCTCGGTCGATGGAGGGGACACGTACACAGAGTGCCTGCATGCGTTACAGTGTCCCTATCTTGGGGCTAAAGGGTCGAGAATGAGCGCCAACCCCCCATCGACCACACTTTTTCGGCCGTTTTTCTCGTTTCAGGCTCATTTACCGACCCCCATCTCGGACAGAAGATGGAAGTGTGACACCACTTGCTACCCATGGCTGTTCAGGTATGGCCATGGCCTTGCCAAAACCAGAGAGATTAGGTCGCCAGCTTGGGGAAGGGTATATTTTATTTTCATGTTTGCGAGGGTAGGTTTCGACGTCAGAATCATCGCCCGGTACCTGTTGGTCAGCCCTTAGCTCGTCACATAGGCAGTGTGACACCAGTATCGGGGCTCGGTCATGGAGGGGACACGTAGTTACATGCGTTACAGTGTCCCTATCTTGAGGCTGCCGGCTGACAAACACATATCACTGCTAGTCACATTAATTAGTCCCCTTGACACCTTGTTTAAATAGCAGTTAGGTGTTTTAAACAAAATGTTTTTATCAGAAAACTCGGCATATCGAACACGGTATCTTAATAAGATAAAGATGTTTACAACTGTTTTACGGTCATTTTGCTGTTTCTTATGTATTTCTTTCGTCAGTTGATATTTTATCAAATGTTTTATAATGAATTCGTAATCATCTTCTGATTTTCATAACCAAACTCCTTAACACCTTTGGTAAATACACTTGCTTCTGAGTGACCATTTTCTGATGTTATTGTTTTTATATTCTTGTGTTGAAAAAATTGATTTTATTGGTGTGGAGGGATCTCCCCTGTTCAAAATTTTACGACGTATGAAAGATTAGCTTTCCTTTCGGAAAAGCTAAAAGTATTGTCATATTTCTGGATTGAGAAATGGACCTAAATTTAAACAAAAACGTTTCGTTTTTGATGTTTATTATAAACAATTTCATTTCATCAATATTTCAAACCGATGTACAAATATACAATATGTTATCAGCTTTTCTGTACATTTATACTTATTTTCCTAGATATATATATATATAAAATAACGATACTTTTTATCAATATTTAACCCTAAGCAAACTAAAACGATAAAGATATACAAATCATTTTAGTAACAAGAAACATGGCAATGCTATGAAACCAGGTTTTCAATTACCACCATTGTAGATATATCTGTTGTAGTTGAAATACAAGCAACAACAATGTAACTATGTGCAATGCAACTTAATGAATTTTCTATTTTTAGTAACTGTAACCTTGAACCCAGAATGCAAAAAGCCATCCCAAGTGAGGTATTCATTAAAACTGGTTTTACACCAAATTTCATAAAAAATATCTTATTCCAAACTCTAGTGATTGACCGGAAACCTATTTTCTTTTTTATGCCACCGCAGCATCTGCGATGCGGTGGCATATATGGATTCACCTGTGTGTGTTTGTGTGTGTGTTATATAGATTATATAGTGAACTTAAAAAAATCTTCTTGTGAAAAACCACGAGTCCAATTTCAACCAAACTTGGCAGGACTGGTCCTTGGGTGATGGGCTTCCAAAGTTGTTCAAAGAATTTCATTCCATGCAGAAATCTGGTTGCCATGGCAACCAAAAGGAATTATAAGGATACATTTAAAAAAATCTTCTTGTAAAGACCCAAAAGGCCTAGAGCTTAGATATTTTGCATAAGGCATCGTCTGGTAGACCTCTAACAAGATTGTTCAAATTATAGCCCTGGGGTTAAAATTTGCTCCGCCCCGGAGGTCATTGATTTTCACTATATGTACATATAGTAAAAACTTAAAATACCTTCTTGTAAAGACCCAAAAGGCCTAGAGCTTAGATAGTTTGCATAAGGCATTGTCTGGTAGACCTCTACCCAGATTGTTCAAATTATAGCCCTGGGGTCAAAATCGGCCCCGCCCCGGGGGTCATTGGTTTTCCTTATATCTTTATAGTAAACACTTAAAACTTTAAAAAAAATTCTTCTAGCAATTGACAAATGCTAGAGGTTAGATATTTTGCATAAAACATTGTGTAGTAAACCTCTAGCAAGATTGTTCAAATTATAGCCAAAATTGCCTCCGCCCTGGGGGTCATTGATTTCAATATATACATATAGTAAAAAATCAAAAAATCTTATTGTCTGAAGGTACAAGGCTTAGAGCTTTAATATTTGTAAAATAATATCATCTATAGGTTATCTACCAAAGTTGTTCAAATTTTGCCTCTGGTGTCAAAATTAGCCATAGTAAAAACTTAAAAAATCATCTTCTCTAAATTTACAAAGCCTAGAGTTAAGATATATTGCATGAAACATTGTGTAGTGAAACTCTAGCAAGATTGTACAAATTATAGCCCTGGGGTCAAAATAGGCCCCACCCCTAGGGGTTATTTATTATCACTATGTACATATAGTAAAAAACTTAAAAAAATTCTCTTGTCTGAAGGTACAAGGCTTAGAGCTTTGATATTTGGTATATAATATCATCTATGGGTCCTCTACTAAAGTTGTTTTAATTATGTCCCTAGTGTAAACATTGCCCTGCCCCAGAGGCAATAGTTTTCCTTATATGTATAAAGTAAAAGTTTAGGGCACACGCTTTTTATTACTTGGGGACCATATGGTACGCCGCTTTTCATGGAATGGCACGGAAGTGTCACATTGAAGGTTCCATGATAACCGCCGTATGAACACATCTGCGGATGTTTCTAAATTCAAAATTTTACTATTTCATGTTTAAATGTTGAATTCTGCTTAAGCCGGTGCTAGGGGGCGTGGACGGTAACTTGCACTTTCCAGTACCGTCCATGAACAGGCTCAATCAAACCGAGCCTGCAACATTTTCAAATTTGCCGTGTTGGGCTTTCTTTAGGGATTTTGTATTTCTCAGTTGAAAAATCTTCATCTCTGAATTGACAAAGGCTAGAGGTTTAATATATGGCATGAGTTTTTGCCAAGTGAACCTCTACCAAGATTGTTCAAATTAAAGCCCTTGGGTCAAAATTGGTTCCGCCCCAGGGTTCATTGATTTTCATTATGTACATATACTAGTGAAAAAATAAAAAATATGTTTGTCTGAAGGTACAAGGCATAGAGCTTTGATGTTTGATATATAATATCATTTATAGGTCCTCTACCAAAGTTGTTTAAATTTTTCCCCTTGTGTTAAAATTGGCCCTGCCCGGGGGCAGTAATTCTCATTATGTACACATAGTAAAATCAGAAAATAAAACAAATGTTTTCTGAATGGGAGAGAGCTACAGCTTAGATATTTGACTTGAAATGTTGTTTGGTGGACCTGTATCAAGATTGTTTTGAATTAAACCCTTGGGTCAAAATTTTCCTTACGCAAGGGGACAGTGACCTACTTTCTTGTCCTTTGATGTACAGCAATGAAATTTTGACCATGTGCACAGTTTTTATTTTGATATTGATCAGGTGACTTAGATTTTGATGATGTGACCTACTTTCTTGTCCTTTGATGTACAGCTATGAAATTTGAACCAAGCGGTGGCATAGCATTTTTCTCAAATGCAATCTTGTTTAATAACAGTGACCTGACTGGAAACAGATTTTCTATTTTCAGCAACAATGACCTTGACCTTGACTCTACAGGACCCAAAAGCAGGCAGATGAGCTGGCAAGCATGCAAAAACCTACATAGTTTCTGTTTTATAACTAAATAAAGTTTGGTTAAATGCTGTAGTTGTGATTAAAAGGATAATTATTACACTAATAATTACATTTTATGGAAAAAACAAAGGGCCATAATTAGATAAAACCCTGACAATATGCATCAGGGCATTAGAAGACAGACATTAAATGAAACAAGCAATTTAAAAATTCTACCATGTTAAGCTTTCACCTCTATGTGTGACCTTGACCACAGGTGTTGTGCATGATGTGTAGTCCTATTATTGTGACTATTTGTAAAGGACCATTAGATGATGCTACATACCACATATCAAGACTATAGGCCTTGTACATTTTGACAAGAAAATTTTGAAGATTTTCCTATATATCTTTATTTAAACCGATAAGCCTCTTGGCTGGGCCCCTTTCGACCCTAGGGGTATAATTTGAATAATCATTGTAAAGGACCACTAGATCATGTTACCCCTGGTAGGGCCTCTTTTCATCCCAAGAATTGCAGAGGACCACTAGATCATGTTACATACCAAATATCAAGGCTCCACAACTTGCGGATTTTGTCAAGATTTTTTAAGATAACTATTTACAACTTAAATAAGGCATTTTTTTAAATCTATGATTAGCTGTTGTTACCTATTTATGCGTCAGACTGAAACCAAATATACAACTTTTGTAGAGGTTGACTAGGCAATGATACAAGAAAATTATTTAGCTCTGTGCTTTGTACTTTTTCAGAACAAGGTTAAAATGTGTTTTCCTATATAACTCTACACTAAGTGATCTCGTATTGGACCAATTATGACTCCAGGGACATGATTTATATTTTGTCAAAGTATAAAGATAATCCATTGAGTGATTACAATTTTACGGCCAATTATAGCAAAAATCAGTAAAAATTCAATAATATGGTTCATACCTAAATCATTCAACATGTTTGCTGAGCAGTGTTGTTTTGATGAAAAAATAATCAAATGTGTATATAAATAACAAAAATATAGCAATTTAAACAAAAATCCACAAATTTGACCTTGATGGTCAAGGTCATTTAAACTTCAAGATCAAGATCACCTCACCACTTTAAAAGGTTGTTTTGTTCAAATATAAAAAATATCCATTCATTCATTTATTGCAAAGTTACTGCCAATAATAGAACTCATTAAAGAAATCAATAATTTGACTCAATTTAACATTAATTAAGGTCTTGCCCTAAAGGATGTTTGCCTTAATATTAAGTCATCAGAAACAGCCAATTGCAAGAGAATTTCAATAACTTGACATTCAAAATAAAACAAATGCATCATACAACACATAGTTTGGACTTCCTTGATTCCAGTGACCAACAAGTAGTGTATTATGACAAAACAAATGTACTGGTCTAAATTTCCTCTGGTTTCTCCAAATGAATGTCCTTTGCTGTCTAACATTTGAAGACATAAATGCTGAAATAGAGAAATATGATAATAAGAATACGAAAGCAAAATTTTAAATAAATGCCAGTGTTATTTAGTCTAAGTATTTACCATTCTTGATTCTTTTTTTTAATAACTGAGGATAAATAGATATCTGATACATCAATTAGGCTTTGGTATTGTCTGGTGTCTATGGTATGTCAGCCACAGGTACGTAAATCAAGGGTTTGAAATTCCCATATTTCCCCAGTGGGTGAACCTGGGTCAACCCAGTTGAAGTTTTAAGTCTAAATTCAAAAAACATGAGAATACTAGGTAAAAAGGTATTTCAGCTGTTGCCAATTATTAAAAATGTTCAAATCTTAATAAGAAGAACATCTGTACATCTTCAAAACATAATGATCTCATTATACTTACATCATTTTCCTGAAAATATAATACCATGAAAACTTTTTCAAACACTGCATGACACTTAATTTACCCAAAAACTATGAGGCAATTCATATTATTACTAAGTGCTAAAAAAAGTAAATTACTCGGAAAATTGGATGCCACAGTGTCATGTAGCTTACTGTGATCATAGACTTTGTCTGTAAATCTATCAAAAATCCTTGTAGAAACTACTCCTCAAAAACTTCTGGTGCCATGTCATTCAAACTTTAAGGAATTATCAGTATCAAAGCAGTTATTCAAATGTTAGGCATATTCTAGTTCAATGATTTTTGTCAGAATTATGGCCCTTTAATGATTTTTATTAACAAATTTGTCTGGACTACTTCTTTATACTACTAAAGAAACCTGAATGAAATATTACAGTATTGATTGGTACCTAAAGTACCTGTCCATATATTACAGTTTTTTGGATTGAATGATTTTCAGCTGAGTTATGGCCCTTGTTTGTCAGAGTTATGGCCCTTTTTATTATTCAAGTTTGTCCTTACAACTTTTGTCAAGCTACTAATACTAATACAATGTGAATGAAATTGATGGGTACTTAAAGCACTTCTGCATAATAATTTCAAGGGTTTTGGAAACATGAAATTTAGAAATTCTTTATATTAAGACTTTAGTAAGACTTTATTTCCATTGGTTCAAAAGATGTAGACTGACATGGAAGTACTAACAGATTGATGAACTGCTAGGGCATAACATAATACATGCATATTCTATTTTCTGGTGTATTCAAAGAAAATAACATAACATTGAATATCATAGTGTTATGTGATATTCCAAATGCAAAGAACTGTATGGAAATGTTTCCCAAAAATGAGCCAATCAATGGGCATGTTCTGAAGTGTATGTAACAAATACAGAATAACAGAAAAGTCCCCATACTATGATACAATTGGGACAAGATCTGTTGGTAGGACAGCACGCTCGACTATTCTAAGTGCTTGATAGTAAAAAATCCATATGGTGTGTAAAAATCTGGAAACAAAGTGATCCCTCGGAAGCATTAATCACAACAAAATTACATAAGAATTGCAGACTCGGTTTGATCGAGTCTGTACATGAGGGATACTGAAGAAGTGCAACATCCCCCACGCCCCCTAGCACCCTAGTACTCAATTCTCAACACTTAATAGTGCTGGCATCAATGATCCCGAAGGACCAGAAAAATATAACAACACTGAAGTAAAGTACGGGGCAACTTTTTACAGCTGCCACACAGCACTTGACACCTGCTGTTGTGAAGTATAAAAATCTGGAAACAAAGTGATCCCTCGGAAGCATTAATCACAAGAAAATTACATAAGAATTGCAGACTCGGTTTGATTGAGTCTGTACCTGAGGGATACTGAAGAAGTGCAACATCCCTCACGCCCCCTAGCACAGGCTTGAGTGGAACTCAATTCTCAACACTCAATAGTGCTGGCATCAATGATCCCGAAGGACCAGAAAAATATAACAACACTGAAGTGAAGTACGGGGCAACTTTTTACAGCTGCCACACAGCACTTGACACCTGCTGTTGTGAAGTATAAAAATCTGGAAACAAAGTGATCCCTCGGAAGCATTAATCACAACAAAATTACATAAGAATTGCAGACTCGGTTTGATTGAGCCTGTACATGAGGGATACTGAAATACTTGAAATACTTATTTAAAGACTTTATTAACCATATTATACATCTAGCTACTATGTATTGTTTGGTGGACTTAGTTGTGACAAACAGTGAACACATAAAATATAATAAAGGCAGTTTTTGCTAAAGCAGTTCTAGAGAAAAAGAATTTATTCCATTGACAAACCGTCTCTCAGTGTTTTAGTCATTGACCTTTATATGGTTGAAATTCCACAAAGAAACATCACTATAAATTCATGGTTTAGACAATATTGGATAATATAAAAATTAAACTTTATAAGGAAGGAAAAGGATCTGTGAATGATAAGCCCTAAAAATTAGAAATAAATTATAGCGTATGATATACTGAATAATATATAACCAGCTGTAAAGCATTAATTGTAATCAAATTTTTCAGTCTATTGTATATTACAAGTGATTACTTATTTAAGAATTTTGATTTATATTTCATAGTAATAGAATTGAGTGGGTAGAAGTGCAGTGAGAAAGAAACATATTGCTAATGTCTGATTTTTAATTCCCTATTTGAATATAAAATGATGCCAAAAAGATTTGTTAATAAATGCTGCCTTTAATATTTGGTGGTCTCTTAAAATCTGAGACAAAAAATTAACTATCAACAAATTAAAACTAGCAGGGGAATATTTTGTTTCACAACATTTTATTCTAGATTAAATGTAACACTCATGTGTGTTTACTAACAAAAAAATACCTATTCTTTTTCAAACATTATTCAAGAAATTAAGATATGGTAACCGTTATAAAATGATGTTTTTTTTACTTTCCTTTTTAATTTTTTTTCTAACAAAATTTTACATCAGGTATTGCTTTTTACACAAGTCATATTATTGATTTATATACATGTATGTTCCTTGTTCCAGAAACCTACTATAAAACTATGGAAAGTAAAGAGCGCTTTTGAATGCAGTGTCACATGTAAATTTAGATTTTGCTAAATGTTTCCTTCTTTGCCTCCCCTTCTTGTTTCTAGATACATGAATAAAGTTTAAAAAGGTTTAGTTTTTATTTTTATTTTTATAAAATAGGGATTACAATTGATTTCAAGACATGAAAGCAATATATATTCATTCAATTTTTCTTCTTAACATTTGATATTTTTTAAATCAAAACTGGACTCATTGGTAACTAGACATTGAAATTGAAAGTTATAAAGAACAAAGAAAAAAAATCAATGCTTACAGCAGAAGTCTCAGTTTTGAAATTTGTTTAACTAAAACATATAATGATTATGAATTCCTAATAAAAACTGGTACCAAATTTCTGAATACACAAATGATGACACAAAAAACAGTCATTTGATTAACTGTCAAACTCTCCTCCAAGACTTAGACTGGTTGTACAAATGATGACATAAAACAGTCATTTGATTAACTGTCAAACTCTCCTCCAAGACTTAGACTGGTTATACAAATGATAACACAACACAGTCATTTGATTAACTGTCAAACTCTCCTCCAAGACTTAGACTGGTTATACAAATGATGACACAACACAGTCATTTGATTAACTGTCAAACTCTCCTCCAAGACTAAGACTGGTTATACAAATGATAACACAACACAGTCATTTGATTAACTGTCAAACTCTCCTCCAAGACTTAGACTGGTTATACAAATGATGACACAAAACAGTCATTTGAATAAGTTCCAGGGTTCCTACAGACATTCAAAGCCTAAATTCAAGCATTTTTTGAAGACTCATAGAGCAACACACAAAAACGAAATTTTTTTTTTCAAAAAGCTTTTTTTTCTTTTATCCTCTTTCAATTTCCAATGGACATATTAATTAGTCACATTTCACTTCTATAGCATATTTGCAATCATTTTAGAGTTACAGATTGGGTATTTTTAAATGGCAGTCAAAATACCACTTTATTTACATTTTCTACATTTGTGGCTAGTAACAATTTCATTTCCAGCAATTCAGAAGATAATAAGCACATACTTATTATGCTTATCACAGGGGTTGATACACAAACGTTTGGATCATTTACAACTGTAAGCTCCACATTACTTTGAGCAAATATTCCTATTGATTTTGGTACTTAATCAAAGCACTTTTAAGCACTATTTTTTTATTATTTAGCACTTGATAAGAAAACGGCTGAAAATTATGTACTTTTTAAAAATGCAAGAACACTGTTAACAACTAAACTCTTTACCAAGACATAGACTGGTTACAAAACAATCATTTGTTTAACTGTCAAACTCTCCACTAAGACTTAGACTCGTTAAACAAATAATAACATAAAACAATCATCTGATTTACTGACTAGTTTTACAAACAATGACACAAAACAGTCAATGGATTAAATGTCAAACCCTCCATCAATACTTAGATTGGTTAAACTAATTTGTGATTTAAAACAAAATTTCATCTGATGAATTCTAAACTCTGAACAAAATCAATCATCTGATGTAGTGATAGACACCGACAATATGTGTTCATATTTATGGCAGACGTTTAATTTGTATGCTTCATTATGTCTTATAAGAGTGAACTACATATTGCTTTCACTTATGTCAATCAACTATGATACTAAGTTGAAACCTTCAAACCTTTTTAAACTTTACATATTAAATTTTATAATGCAAATATCAATAAACAAAATTGTTCATACTTAAAAAATGAATTAAGTATTAACTCATTCTTAATCCATTAAGGGTATTTTGAACTTTCTAGTAGACTAAATGCATGGCTACATGACCAAGAAAATATAAATTGCTTGTCTTCTTTTTGTCACTAATATGACCAGAAAAAGAAATAAAATTGAAATGGATCCTATAAGTCAATTGGATAATGCTTCCACTTTCTTTTCTGTCCTGCCACAGTGCCATATAAACAAATTTATAAATATTTCATGAAGGTCAAAATTTATTAATTTTACAATAGAAGTCAAACCTTGCTAATAGATCAATTCACAATACGATTTTTTGGTGGAATAAGCAAGGAAATCTTAATTTAAGGATGACATAATTACATACCTAAAGGAGGGAAATCTACTGACAGTAATTAGAGAATTAATATACATTTTTTAAGCATATGAAATATTTCATTGACATACAATTCAACTAATTCTTTTATACAGTAATACTCTGTTTTCTACACATTCTAAAAAGCTTTAACCCAGTCTGACATATTTCATTTAAGATGTGGTTTGTAATTATAAATTTTAGTTATCAAATAACTTTTCCCTACAGTATTTATTTTTTCTTCTAAAGCAGACATGGAAAAGATAATACAGTGCAAAATTTAATTTAATTTAGCATGATAAAAGAGAACCATAATTTAAACAAATTCTGACGTTTACCATCTTACTTTTTTATGTGCCACAGATGTTATGACTTTTTATGTTGCTGTTTTAAGATGTTTACAATACAAAATTTTTTGAACAGAAAATTTTGCCATGCCATTCTTAAGATTTTATACAAGAAATTTCTGTTGCTATACTGTTGCGAAGAGTCAACAAATTTGGCTCGAAAGGTAATTGAGAATTAGTTAAAATTGCACATACAACACCACACACATACACCCCACAGCTACTTCCATCTGTTTGTTTAGGAAAACCAATTAAATCACTATAAACTACATTAAACCACTGGTTCTGATCTAAAACCTGGCTTGTATGAATTAATGCATCATAGCAAAGATATCTCCAAATTTGGAAGAGGACATACTTTCCATTCACATTTTCTTCATTTCCGTATGAGTTACAGTAAAAAATCAATTTCTGTTTTGTATCTATTACAACAACAGTCCAATGGCTATTTAATTCATTAATTGGTATAACAATGAAGTCATATAAAAGCCAGGCCACCCTACTCTCTGTTTCTTTGAAACACCAATATAGCTGTTGTGGATTTCCTTTTCTAAAAAGTGCTCTTGTGCTCCATGTACTTTCAGTCACATAAATTCTGTGCGGTAATTTCTCTGTTAGCAAACCAAGATAAACATTAAGATGATCTGATGTTAGCCAACCAGATTTGTCAATCAAGGATGAGTAAAATGCCTTTGTCAATTTTACACCTCTGTATGTCTTAACAAGAACTGACTGCTCATGTGAAAAGGACCGTGTTATGTTCAAGACTGGTAATGATTTAATATCAATATTTTCTTTCTTGAGAACATTCAAATTGTCAATTGTTCCAACAGTTTTGTAATAAAATAGATATATTCTTTTATAACTTGTTAAGCACTTAAAGTTGACCTTTTCTTTATTACTTGAGAAAACAAACTCATCCTTCTGCTTCAGAATAGCAGAATACATATAGCCATCAAAGCATAGAATTGCTTTCAAAATGTAATTCAAAATGTAATACTTAAAGGAAAACAATAATCAATTGTTTGAGAAAAGTTAAGGTACGCTGGTACAGACAGTTCTTTACTAACAGATACATTATATATCAGAAGATTTGGCAAAGAAACAATCAGATTTCTACAATTAAAAGCAGAGCATTTACAACTGTCAACATGTTGGTCTTCAGTTTCTTGAAGTGATTCAGAAAATTTGTTTTTAGGAAAATTTTTAAGAAGACACATTAATTTTGTATATCCCTTATTAACATTTAAATTACATTTTTTACATAACCACAACTTAACTAAATTCAATTCAAATAACTCTTTTTGAAGCAAAATAACATCACCACCATTCCTTTTAAATATATATTCTATCAAGAAAGTAAAAAAACATTGGACTTGCTCACCAACACACTCTTGTAACTTTGAACTTATAACCCGTTGCCAAAATATATTAACATTATTACAATATTTTTTTTTCATTTATAAGTTGTAATACTTCTTGACCCCTTTGATGTAAATATTTGAAACTTTCATCTTTTATCAATCTTTTTATTACACCAGTATTGTTCAAACATTCTAAAAAGGGTTCTGTAAATAATGGTAAAGGAACATCTATTTTGTCATAAATAACCATATATGCTGTTTCAAGCATGTCATCTGCAGAACAATAAGAAATGTCAGTATCGTCACACTGTATAAATTTATTTTCTGATTTCACAATAGCAACATAGTGACCAGATCTAACATTTTTACCAATATGGCAAACGGCACTTCTAAATTTGTATGATACATTAAAAGGTGAGATTTTATCAAAACTTAAAGTTGAATTTATAACAATTGCACTATGTATCTTTTGAACTGCACTTCTTTTTCCTATTGAATATAACTGATATCTCCCTAAAATTATTATTAAAGATTTCGGAAAGGAATGTATTTCTTTAGTAACTGTATTGACAGTTTCTACATTGCAGGATGAACAATGACACTTAACACTGTCTGGCTGCATGAAGTAATTGTCAAAGAAACATTTGTTACATCAGATTGTAAGGGCAAAACAATACAATTACCTTCCTTTAAATTTTGATCATTTGAATCTTTACAGACGGTGCATATTTTTGAATATTGTATTCGGGTATTTTCAAAAAAAAACATTGGCTATTTGGCTAAAAAATTATGTACTTATAATTTCATGAGCATCTTGCTGATTATTATATGAAAAAGATGGAATAACACAACTAATTGTTCTTAATGAAGACAGAAGAAGATTATTAGGAACTATTTTACCTCTACCACTACTTGATTTTATAAATTTCCATATCTCAACAAAAGATTTCATGCAAATTGAAATATCATCTGAATCAATTTCAATAAAATTTAAATTTTCAAAATATTCAGTAGCATTATTTGAAAACTGACTGTAACAAAAGGCTTGTAAAATAGAATTTAACCAACAAGTAGTACCAAAGTTAATCATTGGGCAAAAGTCTTTAATACTTAAGTTTCTATCTTTTAAACAATATGAAACATCTTTAAAAGCATCATCTACTATTTTTTCATATTTTTTTCCAGAATAATTCGAAGCATCAATTTCCCAGGCTTTATTCGGAGCTTTAGAATATTTACCAGATTTGTTTTTGGAGTAAAGGTTTTCTGGTTGTGTTTGCGATTTTTTCCATTCTTCTTTAATAAGTCTAGTATTTCGTTTTCTAAATTTTTGTGAGATGTACGGCATTTCAATCTTTTCCCTTAACTTGTTACTTCTTTTCCTTTTAGGAACTACTTTTGTTTTTAAACAGTTGACTGCTGCAAGTTTTTTGGACAAGGTATGCTTCCTTAATTGTTCTGAAAACTCATCAATTCGATGTTGTGATCTTTGATTTAAATAAATATGTTTTAAAATTCTAAATCTATTTTCAATAGTACTATTAGTTTCTGGTAAAGAAGTGTCTGCTGACTTTGTAGAGTAAAGTATATTAAATCTACTTAAATCACCCATTAAAATTGTTGACCAAAGAGGAAAAATAGGAACTGAGTATTTCAAAAAATAATCTTTAAACACATCACAAAAATATTTGTTAATATCACAATGTTTAGGTTTACAATCAACATAAAATTTTCGGGAAAGTGCATCTATTTTTTCTGAAATTCTTTTGAAAGGAGAAGGTGATCCAATTATTTGATAATTCTCTTCTGTAAACATATTAGGATTTATATACTTACTATCTATCAGATCAAAATCTACATCATTTAAATCAGTATTATCAAACATTTCAGAATCACTGGTTAGAAAAGAATTAACTTTCTTAACTAATCTCTCAATGTTTGTCCTATTTATATCACAAATATATTTAGAAGAAAGTGTTATGAAACTATCAAACAAGAGCTCTTTAAATTCTTTTAAAATTTCACATTTCATGAAAAGGCCAATAATATAAAGGCAAAAACTGATTTTTGTCAAAGAAACATCTTTTTTTTTCAGATACCTTTTAACAGAATTCAAAAAGTGGCTTCTACATAAATGTACTAATGTTTTTTCTGTATCTTGAAGAGAAGCAGTGCCATTTATAATATTCCATGCACGATTTAGAAAGGTTACTAAATCTTCATCATTAAATTCTTTAAGCGCAGCCAAAATAAATACCATTGACTGATCACTTATAATCAATTTTGGATGTTTAACAATCTTTGAATAACCAAATTTTTTTTTCTCAGCATGTCGAAAATTTCTTATCCAATCCAAAACAACTGGGAGACTTTGATCTTCTGTTACCATAGAAGTTATTGGGATACCCATTTTACCTTGGACTGGGTGACATAAAGCTAACTCATAATATAGGAATTGTTTACCATTGTCTGTTTTCCTTATTATCCCACCTGTAGCATCCCAAAATAATGTTTTACTAGATAAAAGGCTATTATAAAATTGTAAACCATGATTACTCCAATAAAGAATATACATTGGAGAAATTGATATTTTTTGTATAAATCCACCAGAGTAATTCTTATACATATCCTGTTGTTGAAATATCAAACTATTGTACATCTCTAAATCATATCTACCAGTCTGACGTGACTCTGTGGCTATTTGAGAAAATTTCTTAGAATCAATACTTGTATCATTCAAATTTCCAGCTATAAGTTCTTGTGATGGAATTTCATCAAATTTTTCTAAAAACACTGAGAGAGGCTTTGCACCATATTTAAACTTATTTTGTAAAGATTTTCTAGTAGAACCTGTAATATTTCTACAATGACTTTCAGTGATGTCATGTTTAATTTTTCCTGAATATATTAAATTCACTAAATTGACATCAAACATTTTAATAACAACATTACAAGTACAATCTTGAAATTTGCATTTTCCTTTAGCACTAAATAAAGGTTTATCTGCTTTTCTAAGTAATTTAGTAGCTACCGATACTCTATGATTATGAAATACAAATACACAATATGGATTTGACCTTTTAACTATATCAACAAAAAATGGCTCCCAAGAATGCTTTTTAAAATATCTACCCTTTTGATTTAATTTTAAATTATCCCAATCTTTAGTTTCAAAATTTTCTGTAAAACATGTTTTTGGCAAAGAAAATGTAAAAAACTTGTCAGGAATGTTCATTCCAAGAATTTCTGATAGAGCTTCCTTTGAAATTTTATTTTGTTCTTCAATGTCGTTAGAATTGCCATTTCTTTTTTGCTGCAGTGTTTGAAAAGTTGTATTCATAAGGTCAGACAATGTATTATACAATGGAAACCTTTCATCTGTCTTGGGAATCTTTAACAGGTTTAACTTTTTTTTACATTTCAATATTGAAGTATACAAACAATGAAATTCTTTGACAGATGAAGGGTTATTTTCAAATGAAAAATTAAGCACGTCAGAAAAAAGAGACTTAAAATTCTCAAAGATTTTTTTGAGTTTATCAAAACCAATTTTATTTTCAAAAGCTTTTTCAATATTTTGAGAAGAAATAGTAGAACCAGAATTATTAAAAGTAGATTGCTCACTGGAGTAATGATGGTCATCTAAAACATCAGTACATGACTTAGTAGGTGATGCCATTGTATTTGGAGACTGACCTTGACTTAATTTATTATTATCCTCGGCATTGAACACCAGAGGAGACATTTCATCTTCATCCATACTATTATCTTTTTGGGCGGAAAAGTTATTGCAAAAGGCTGATGGGGTTTCATTAGGAGACTGACCTTGACTTAATTTATTATTATCCTCGGCATTGAACACCAGAGGAGACATTTCATCTTCATCCATACTATTATCTTTTTGGGCGGAAAAGTTATTGCAAAAGGCTGATGGGGTTTCATTAGCAGACTGACCTTGACTTAATTCATTATCATCCTCCACATTGAACATTACAGGAGACATTTCATCTTTATCATTACTATAATCTTTTTGGGCAGAAAAGTTATTGCAAAAGGCTGATGGTGTTTCATTAGGAGACTGACTTTGACTTAATTTATTATCATCCTCCACCTTGGACATTACAGGAGATATTTCATCTACATCATTACTATAATCTTTTTGGGCAAAAAGTTATTGCAAAAGGCTGATGGGGTTTCATTAGGAGACTGACCTTGACTTAATTCATTATCATCCTCCACATTGAACATTACAGGAGACATATCATCTTTATCATTACTATAATCTTTTTGGGCGGAAAAGTTATTGCAAAAGGCTGATGGGGTTTCATTAGGAGACTGACCTTGACTTAATTTATTATCATCCTCTGCATTTAAAACTAGAGGAGATATTTCATCTTCTTTATTTATGTTATCTTTTGGTAGAGATACCTTTTGAAAATTATTATCCAATGATTTCTTGGATAATGAATTTGTAATATTTGACCTAAATGCACAATCTGAAATGTCTGTTCTTTTTTTTAATTTATAAGCTTTACCTTTTACAGACAGAAAACTAGATGAAAATGTACACCCATCTAGACCACAAATAAAGTGAATATGTTTGTTGTCAAAAAAAGAATCATTCATTTTAAACTTATCAGCAATTATACATTTATAGTGGTACCACTGGTTGCACGATTCACATTCAACCATAGGAGATTGGTCTTCTGACCACATTTTTTTACAAATACAATAAACAGTTTTATGAGATTGTTTTATACTAAAAAATTTTCTATTTTTGGACCTTCTTTTGGCCCTTACTTTACAAGATGATAAAGAATCATTAGATGAATTTTCACTTGTAACTTTACAAGATGATTAAGAATCATTAGATGAATTTTCACTTGTACAGCTATACCTTTGGGGGCTTGTCAAGTGAGGAATGGGCCTGTCAGAACTGGGGGGACTTATACTTGAAGGACTTGTAATGTAGGGCATATCTGAATGAAAAGTGGGCACATGAGACCCAGAAGGACTTAAGCTGTGAGGACTTGACAAGTTGGGAATGGACATATCTGAATTTGGGGTATTTATACTTCCAGGACTTGTCAGGTGGGGCATGGACACATCTGAGGAACTAGGACTTGACATTTGGGGACTTAATTTGGGGTTTGGATTAAAAATTTGAGAATTTGACAAGTCATGTATTGGTTTATCTAAAATAGAAGGACTTAAGCTGTGAGGACTTGACAAGTTGGGAATGGACATATCTGAATTTGGGGTACTTATACTTTCAGGACTTTTTAGGTGGGGCATGGAAAAATCCAAGGTAGAAGAACTTAAACTTTCATGGTTTATTGACCAGTCAGAACCAGGATTGACACTTTTGAGTTTTGATTGGGGAAATGAGCTGTCAACACTGGGCGAGCTATAAAAGTGAGAACTCCTCAGGTCTGTGTCATCACTGCTAATATTAACTTTTTCCTTTAAATTTTTTTCATGCCTCATATAAAAAGTCTGCAAACGTTTCCTATTTCCTTTGGTATTTTTTACATTTGCTAAAAGGCAAGCTGCACCGAAATCTGAATTTGCCTGAAGATTATGCATATTTTTAATTGTTACAACTGATATCCACTATTGAATGATACCTAATATTGATTAAAGTTTCTTTATATTATGTACCGAATAGCATTAATATGATACAAAATCACAACAAGGAAAGCAGTCTCAAGTAGACATTCTTTTGAGATCAAATGGCATTTAAATGTCATGAAAAAGTACTTTATGTCATTTAAACATTATTTAAAGTAAGTAAGGATATAAACAAGAGCTGTCAGTATGACAGCACACTCGACTATTCTAAGTGCTTGATAGTAATGAAGCCTTGATAATGTAAAATATACTAAGTTCAAAAATGGCCTATTATCCTCTCAAAGAATTGTATTAAATCACAACTAGATTTAAAGAATATGAAAATATTTGTGGTATTAACAAATCTAGAACGTAAATTCTAAGTCGAAAAAGAGGCTAATTCTGACAAAATGCTAGACAGAGTTACCTCTCCTGTCTACAGGTTGGTTGCATGATGGTGAACAAGTGTGCAAAGTTTCAAAGCCATATGTCAAAAAAAATTGAGGTGGTACGCAAACTTTACTGTAAATTTTAGGTTGAACTAGAACTCCGTGAGTCGGATGTGTCGCCTTGTGAACAATATAATTTAGGAGAAATGGCCAGGACAAGAAAATTAACAAAGGGCAATAACTCAAAAATTAAGAAGTGCAGAGTACTGGTTCTTGTGCACTGCACTTCGGGTTATTGAAAGAAGCATGCATACAAAGTTTGAAGTCAATCCGAACTAATAGAGACTGAGTTATGCTCTGGACAAGCTTCAGGTGACGTCGACGCCAACACAGACGCCGCCGACACCGCCGACAAAAGTAACCCCTATATGTCGCCTAAAAGGCGACACAAAAAGGAGCCTTATTCTGTCAAAATAATCTAAGAGTTAGCTCCACCTGTCTACAGGTTGGGGGAATGATGGACAACAAGTGTGCAAAGTTTCAAAGCCATATGTCAATGGACTTGGAAAATATTTAAGGTGGTTTGCAAACTTTAACGTAAATTCATGACAATGTTACAGTCCGGACACGAATGTGTGTACCTATTTCCTATAATTGCGATAATGTAAAACTTTGAAATGATAGTGTGACCTTGACCTTTGAGGTAAAGATGTAACTTTAGAAGTCACACATCATCTTTATGTGGTAGACATTTGTGCAAAGTTATTTAAAAATCCCTCAATGTATGACACAGTTACAGTCCAGACATGAATGTGTATAATGTAAAACTTCAAAATGATAGTGTGACCTTGTTCTTGGACATAGGGACGTGACTCTTAGAAGCAACACATTGTCTTGATGTGGTAGACATTTGTGACAGGTTATTTCAAAATCCCTCAATTAATGACAAAGTTACAGTCCGGACATGAATTAAGTGGGGACGCACAGACGGACAGTTCGTGCGATTATATAATGCCTCCCTTCGGGGGCAGACGGTGCAATTACATTATGCCTTTCGGGGGGCATAATAACGTAGAAACGAATAATAAGTATTAAACGATAATAAATGGATATTTCCTGTAGTAATTTGCATACATTTTTGGAGATCTTCAACATTTTCTACATCTAATTTCACTGTGACCTTTGACCTAGATCTAAAAATCAAAGTTTTTCTTAAAACTCCAATTGTATATGTTTATCATTTCGAAATGAAAATAAATATTCTTGTTATTTTTCTACAAAATCCACCTTTATGGATCAAAAATGTAATTTTGAATTAAAAGTGCCAAAAAGTAACAAAAAGTTTATGAAACTGTTCTGGCCCTCATATTTCTATCATCATAAACATTTCTGTATAACAAAAAGAAAATTGGATGAATGCACAATGCTACTGCAATACTATCTGTACAAATTTAATTGGACAGGAATGATATAAAAATTGAATGATACATTTTTAAAAATCTTTCTGTTTTATCTTTTACTTTAAGCACCACTGGATTTTATCAAGTGCAAGGATCATTCCTTTCATTAAAATGAATAAGTCCATAATGGAATTTATCACACACCCGTGCCGATTTTGCGACTCCGTAAATATGGTATTGCACAACCGTGCATATATTTTGACGTGACTTCATTAGCGTTATACAAACATAGTGTAAATACGCGCTAAATGTTAGCGTTATACTATAGGCGCGTAAATGCAAAATGACCCTTATTTCACTTTAAACGGTCTTTATTTTGGATATGTGGTAAATAGAATATTTAATTCGTGTAAGTTCATTACTGAATTTATTGCACTCGTTGAATAAAATAATATTATGCTCGCCAGAGGCTCGCATAATATAATTTTATTCAACTCGTGCAATAAATTCACTCATTCAATATCCTCTATATATTCAATACCCTCAATAATCATGTTGAAAGTGTTTAGTATCACACATGTCAGCAATAAATGAAGAAATAAAATATGGATGGTGTCAATTAGTATTAGATAAGTGATCCGATCTTACATTTCAGTATACAGCAGATAATAAAGTGTTCTAGATTACAATATTACTATTCATCATATAAACATTGATAAACATTGTTGCAATATACGCCTGTCACAGATGCTTTTGACAGAGATATGGGCATTATAGATATGCACATAGGAGATATGCTCCTGGCAATATCCAGGAAATATCTGGATATATTATCCTCTTTAGTGATTTTTTATCTGAACTTTGACCCCTATGAGTGACCTTGACCTTGGCGGCAGTGACCTAAATTTTGCATGTGACACTCTGTCTCACATTATAGTGAATATTTGTACCAAGTTATATTGAAATCCCTCTATGCATGTAGAAGTTTTGTTCCTGACAAGCATTTTTCAAAGAACTCTAAGTGTGACCTTGACCTTTGACCTTAAGGCCTTGTTCATGCACGTAACAAGGCTTCTCATAGTGGTGAATATTTGTATGAAATTTCATTAGAATTCCTTAATATGCGTAGGATATATGCTCTGGACAAAATCTATATTTTATCATCTTATATTAATCATGTTAATGACTATTTGTGTTTTAATCCCTCAATAAAAGATGACAAAATGGTCCCAATACACATTTTCATATTTTAATCTGAAATTTGACCCCTATGTGTGACCCTGACCTTGGTCCCAGGGACCTGAATTTTGCATGCGACACTCTGCCTCACAATAGTGAACATTTCTGCCAACTTATATTGAAATCCCTTAGTGCATGTAGAAGTGCATGTAGAAGTTTTGCTTCGAACAGGCGTTTTTTCAATGACCTCTAAGTGTGACCTTTACCTTTGACCTAGAGGCCTGGTTCATGCAAGCGGCATGGCTTCTCGTAAGTGGTGAAAATTTCTATTAAGTTTCATGAAATTCCTCCATGGGTGTAGGAGATATGCTCCGGACAGAAATTGGACGCCATCCGCCCAGTCCAGCTACCCGCCCTCCAGGGGGGAAACTATAATACAACCTGTTTTTTCGAAAGGTCGTTTAAAGAGGAATAACTTTTTTAAGAAGTATTCCATAACAATATTAAAATGATAAAATTTTACTGTTTTTATCAATATTTGAAACACAAATTGGAAAATATGTCAAAGTAGACCAATCCAATTTAAGATAGACAAGGGTTATTGAAATAATAAAGTTACATAAACTTACTGTGAACACACACCCTCCTGGCCTGAAATTATATATATATCACAATCTGCATCAATAATCACTGATCTGTAAATCAAACATACATACATTTTAACATGATACAATAAACAATACCTCTCACAAACCTTATTGTAAAGTAGCAAAAAATAAAACAAGGGCACCACTAGATGCATTATATGCCACAAAAGTATTTTTTTAGTAAAGATCAAGCATTTGTAAGACATGGTAATATTTCATATGAATATCATATTATGAATAATTGTGGAAAATGAAGACATTTTTAGGGTATATAATTAATATACTCATTGTAAAAAAATCACCCTTTGAAGTTTAATAGGTGTTAAACTGTCAAACAATATTAAAGTCATTTGATATTGGCCTTTGACCTTGTGACCCCAATATAAATATGGACTTTTTATTCAATAAAGGCAATCATTCTATTAAGTTTGAACACTGTAAGACGAATGGAACTTGTGGTCTGCTCCAGAAACCACAATTTTCAGTGTTAAGGTCATTGTGACCCTGACCTTTGGACCCTAAAATCAATAGGGGTTATGTATTGGACATGGCTGTTCATCTTATTAAATTTAACAGCTGTATGTTGATTAATACTTCAGTTATTGAGCGAAAACCGTTTTCAGTTTTAAGGTAATACTGACTTTGACCTTTGATCTTGAGACCAAAAAATGAATAGAGGTCTATTACTCAATATTGACAATCATCCTATGAAGTTTAAATATTGTGGGCCAAATGGAACTTTAGTAATGCTCCGGAAATCAAAATGCTAACGAACGGACAGAAGTCCTTACGAATGATACATTGTGTGACTTATCCTTTGATCTTTTTAGCCACACAACGCACACAAGATTGCATTTGTGAAGAAATGCTATGCCACCGCATTTAACCTATGCCCCCCCCGGGACAGGGCCAATTTGACCCCAGGGCTATAATTTGAACAATCTTGGTAGAAGTCTACCACACAATGCCTTATGCAAATTATCTATGCCCTACACCTTGTGGGTCTTTACAAGAAGATTTTTAAAATTTATTCTTATAATTCCTTTTGATTGCCACTGCAAATAGATTTCTTCATCAAATTCTTTGAACAACTTTGGAAGGCCTTTACCCAAGGAATAATCCTGCTAAGTTTGGTTGAAATTGGACTGTTGTTTTTTTCACAAGAAGATTTTTTAAGTTCACTATAAAATCTATATAACACACACACACACACACACACGCACCACACCACACCTCACCACACCACTCCACACCACACACTTACACACAGGTGAATCGCTATATGCCTTTACAGACACCACACACACACAGGTGAATCTCTATATGCCTTCACAGATGCTGCGGTGGCATAAAAAGACACACAAGTAAAAACGTGATGAATAGGATGAAAGACAATTTACTGTTACCCATTGTTGTCCAAGTCACACAATGTATCATTCATAGACAGACGGACACCATGGGGTATAAAATAATATGTCCGAAATTCTTTCGAGCATATAAAAAGGGATCACTTTAAATTTTTGATATATCAGGTCCCAGTGACCTTAACCTTTTGACCTGAAATTGGGTGTGGTTGATAGAACTCATAAAGGTATATTTTTATAAAGTTTATGTGTTAAATGAAGTTGAATTGTTAATAAGCACAGATATCAGTGACCATATTCGTGAACACAAGTCCTATATAAGTCTATATAAATAAATTACCCCATAGGCAGGGGCCAATGTTGACTCATGGGGCATAATTAATATATGTTCTGTTTGAGTTCACAAGGCAATACTGCATATCTAATATCTGAGCTCCAGGCATTGAACCTACATTAAGGCTTAACCATATTCTTCCACTGCCTGTCAATATTTTTACCTGAGGAACAAGATTTAGATGCATTTAGTAGCGGACCACAAAGCAATACCACACGAAAATATTTATGCTTTAGGCATTTTAATTTGAGAAAATAAAGATTAAATGTGTGTTTTTCATATACACAGCTATATAAATTGTTATTCTAGGGCGGGAGCCAATTTTGACCCCAAGGCCATAATTTTGACAACCTTGTTAGCTGTCTGCTACACAATTTTTCAAGCCAAATATCAAACCTCAAGCCATTATCACTTCAGAGAAGGAGTTTTTCCTATACATTCACTATGGGAGGGCCAAATTTAACACTAAAAGCAAAATTTGAACAATTTTGGCAGAAATATATACAAAATACAAAAGGTATATTTGAATATTCTTGGAAGAGGTCAACTACACAATGTTTCGTGCCAAATATGTAATCTCTAGCCCATGTCAAATTAGAGGAGATTTTTACTAAATAAGGAAATACCTATGACCCTCATCCCCAATTTGTTTGAGGCAATTTTCACATTAGAGAAAAAATTTGAACAAATTTGGAACTTTGGTAGAAGATGCACTGGTACTTTAGTTATGTACTTTCAGACAAGGAGATTTTTTTAAGTTGCATTTTACAAACTCCTTTACTTGCCTACTTGACATATATTTGCAACAGACTGGAACCTTTTGAACAACTTTGTAGGGGCACCACCCAAGGATCATTCCTGTTTAGTTGGTTAATGTGCAGTTACTGGTGTCAGAAGATATGTTCTTAAAGTGTATAAAGCCATATCTTTGATATGTTATTATTGCAAAATTTATATCTATATTATGATCAGAAGAGATGCATAATACCTGTAAAAGAAAGAATAGTGCTTTCTTATTTATTGACATTGAGTGAAACATGCCCCAAATAATCAATAAAACAAGTGAAAATAGTAGGAGAATATTTTGTTCTGGAACATTTTATTCTAATTTACATACAATAATCATGTATGTTAATTCAGAGATTCATTCTTTGTTGCAACTTTTTCGAAAAATCACCAAACGGTATTGAAAACAAAGTAATTTTGCTAATTTTAGAGCTTTACATTTTTTTTCGTCAGATATAGCTTTACACACTTTAAAAGGAGGATCATGATAGCTGTCAGAATCCCTAAAGAAAGCCCAACACGACAAAATTGAAAATGTTGCAGGCTCGGTTTGATTGAGCCTGTTCATGGACGGTACTGGAAAGTGCAAGTTACCGTCCACGCCCCCTAGCACCGGCTTAAGCAGAATTCAACATTTAAACATGAAATAGTAAAATTTTGAATTTAGAAACATCCGCAGATGTGTTCATACGGCGGTTATCATGGAACCTTCAATGTGACACAGTAGTGCCATTCCATGAAAAGCGGCGTATGGTCCCCAATTAAAAAAAACTTTCACTTTTATCAAACTTAAGCTATCTGCAAAGTTTCTTTTTGTATCTTCCAAGGCTTGTTCTTGTCACACAACTCGATAAAACTTAATTTGGAGATTCTATCTGTGTTTAAGTGTCTTTAATTTTTTTTGGTTGGGTTCAACGTCGCATCAACAATGTGTAGGTCATATGGGGACTTTCAAGCTTTAATAGTGCCCCTCTATACATTAATTCAGGTACAAAGGGGCACCTGAGTAGAATCAAAGACAGTCCGTAACCTAGATAGATAGCTTTCTCCCATGAAAATATGGAGTTGCTGATGCTGCTCGAACCTAAAGTGGTGAGGGGCAAGGAATGTGATGTCAAAGACCTTAACCACTTGGACACCAATGCTCCATTAATGTCTTTTAACATTATAGACATATATTTAAAATTAAAAATGCATCACACATTATTAGTATAAACAAATATGCTTAAAATCATAAAACTTTCATTGTGAGCTTGATATGATAAAATAATAGCAATGTCATATTTTGCCACTTATTTCCCTGTGAATCCCTTTAAATTTAAATTAAACAAAAAAACTAGAATGCAAATAAACCAGAGTTGTTGATTGAACAGCGCACTTACCTATTCTTAGCACTAGATAGTACAACAACATTTTGGATTATGTTGGAATTGACAAAGAGGAAGATTCCATTAAAAAAATGACAATCATGAGATTAATTGACCCTACCATTGTTCTAAAATGGGACATATTTCAGTCAAAATCAACGTACTTTGTATTCATTAAATATCTCCTGAAAATTTTTAGGATTTAAAATGATGTTTTAAGTATTTAAGTGATATTTATACAACAACCCATGCCTTTCAAATTGGGAATTTTCACCGCAATAAACTTCAAAATTGGGAAAAATTATCAAAAATATTGGCCAATTTTGGAGCCAAATAAGCGTTTAAAGACTACAATGAAAGTAAATAAACAATGTGTCTCTAATCAAAAACAAAGGTCTGTTTTCTGCTTGGAAAAATCTTCCATTCATTTGGGAATTTGTAAGCAATCTTTTTAGGAATTTAAGCCATTTTTGTCAATTGGGAAGACTCCTTTTTTCGGAACAGCGGAAAAAAGTCACTGTATCTTAGTATTTTATTACCTCCTTTTCTTGAGACAAGTTCTCAAATTTTTAACTTATATTTTTTATTAAGGACAAAAAAGGATGCTACATGTATAATATCTGGGCATCTGTATGTACACATGTCTACTACAAAAATCACAAATTTAGTAATTATTTGAAACCTAGGACAGAGCTGATTGGCCTATGAAAAAGTATTTGAAGAAATTCTTCTTTCCAAATATTCAAATTCTGTGCATGGTAATTTCACATTAGAAAGGTCAGGAAGATGAAAGTACAAACTAACAATTTGCACATTGTCTCATAGTTTACATTTCTACGAAGTCAGTGCCTTATAATACGGAAGTATTCCATCTTTCTTGTTGATTTTCCAATGATAAGCTACATGAAAGAGTTTGACAATGACTCCGCTATCATAATAGGTCTATTTTTTCATTGAACAACTTTGGTAGAGGACCTACAGATGATAGAATATAAAAATACATCATAGCTCTTGATTTTGAACTTTCAGACAGAAGATTTTTCAAGTTTTAA
This sequence comes from Ruditapes philippinarum, assembly GCF_026571515.1. Taxonomy (NCBI): domain Eukaryota; kingdom Metazoa; phylum Mollusca; class Bivalvia; order Venerida; family Veneridae; genus Ruditapes; species Ruditapes philippinarum. Next base: position 100,811 of record NW_026853485.1, read on the forward strand.
TTATATGTACATAATAAAATCTATTATTCTGGGACAGGGCCAATTTTGACCTAAGGGCTATAGTTTGAACAATTTTGTTAGAGCACTATTACACAATGTTTCATGGCAAATATCTTACCTTTAGCCTTTGTCATTCCAAGTACATGATTTGTAAAGTTTTTACTATATATAAATAAGGAAAGCCTATGTCAAACTAGTGTGGGGACAATTTTGACATTGGTACAGGACCTACAGATGATATCATATACCAAATATCAAAGCTCTGGGTCAACTACTTTCAGATCCTTTTTCTGGCCCTGTGACCTACTTATGCAACAAACGGAATGCATGTTGACAACTTTGAAAGAGGACCAGCAAAAGAAGTTAGATTAATGTGCAGTCACTGGTTTAAAAGGAAATGTTGTTTAAAGACACAACTACGGATGGTGGGGGATCACAATAGCTCACCATGAGCACATCATACTCAGGTGAGCTAACAACAACAGAATATAACTTTAAACAGAATATTAGAGATATATTATGCACATTTAGATTTAAAAGCTTATATTTCATTTGCTAAAATATAATTATATATAGCATAACAGTATATACTATTTTGATGGAATTTTGTCTGCTTGTTAAAATGCTTGAACATTTTTCAAATGCCACCATATTTTTACATAGTGCATATGTCTCTGGCACATAATTTGTATTATATTTATTTGTTTATAATGCAAAAGGTAAAAAATGCATGTTTGCAAATTTTGTGCATAAGGGACTTCATTTAAACCAATGACATAGCTTAGTCTAGAATATTAGCCACACTGACAAGTAATTTAATAGCAGAATAACAATTTAATACTTTTACAAACAAAAAATAACTTGTAAGCTTAAAATTGATTTCATTTTTTTTTGTAAATTAAAAAAAATTATAACATACTTACTTTTTTGTACAGTTTTTACCAAATTGAAAGTATCAAAACTAATAAAAGGAAAATAAACAACAGTTCTTATAAGATGCAAAGTTGATTGTCACAATATATTTGGTTCAGCAACTGTTTACATACTTCGGTTCAGGGCAGTTGATTTAGGATGAATTTTAAAAAAATATTTTGCAATTATTTCAGCACCACATCTAAACGTTATTTAATAAAATGTGCTTTTTTCATTTATATATTTCAAGTATGTTATATGTGCCTATTTTTGGGTTTGACTGTCTAATAAGGGAATATGTGGCTATTTTCCATACCAGTATTTTAGATGCTCTAAAATAAGTTATTAATCTATGTCTTAGTATAAAAGACATACCAAACATAAACATAATAACTGAGATCATATAAAGTATATCCAGCAGAGGCAAATACTATTTCCCAAGACAGATGCTTTGATATTTGCAAAACAATCATTTACAGTATTAAAATGTGCATTACATATCTTCATAAATCAAAAACTCAATAAATTTTCAACTGAAAAACATTAATAACATTTCATTACCCAGCATATTGTTTCATGTCATATTTCTAAAACATAATATTCAATATATTTTACACCAAATTATTCACAAATATCAGGATTTATCAACTTGAAACAGTGTATTCTTGAAGTAGTAAATTAACATACACAGTTCAAAAGTTTTTTGTGATCAACTTTAGAAGGAAATATTCTACGAAAAAAGGCACAGTCAAGAAAAAAGAGATTTTGTTAAATAATGAAACAAGACCTATCCACAGACAACATGCTACACTTTTCTCGGTGCTGAATGGTAATATTAAAGTCCAAGTTGAAGAAGGGGCATAACTTAGCAAAAAATAATTTAAAGATTATCTGCCATTTGTTACAATAACTTAATCTACCACTTTTTAAGTGAATGGCTCTGAAGTGTCATATAACCCTAAGGTCAACTGAATATAGAGCAAGACAAAATTGACCCAAGGGGGCATTATTTAACAAATCAACTGATTTTATAGAAACAAGCCCAGAGTTTTTTGGTTTCTTCTCAAGAGATATTTCTATAAAAGTCAATGCATTTAAGCTGTCTACCAATCAAGCAAAAATTCAACAAACTGTTAAGAAACAATTGCTTTCTTTTAAGTTTATTAAAAACTTATAATATGCATAAATACTTTTTACTTTTGCACAGGTCATCCAATCAAAATAAATCTAGCATGATTGTCAGACAACAGCCTGTGTTTGGTAAACATAAATAACACAGTAATGATTCTTGTTTGTAACTTATTTTACAGTCCAAGTAAGGGGCAGTTTCATATGGGCAAAGTGCTGATGCCAAGATATTATGTCACTTTTTATAGTAAAATTAGTATGGTCCTGGAAGGAAATACATCAATTTTTTTTCAATCATCAGACTGAGCAGACAAAAACTTAGTATGTACAATCGCTGACACTCTGTACGGTTTTATAATTCTTCTGGTTTATATGGGAAAGACAACAATAGGTAATATTATCCATATTTTATTTATGCTCAATGTAAGTGAAAAGTTTATAAATTACCTGCACTATACTTTTCTTTTTACTGACTTGATGCCATTCCTGTAAACAAACAGAATACCTGGCATTTAATGATAAAAGAATCAGAGTATACTTTTACAAAAAGACTCAGACATTATCATTTTGTTATGTCATTATTTATGTGATTGGAAACTTGACATGAGTTTACCCAATTTATTTTTCTGAAAAAGTTATTGTTACTTAAATAAGGTGGATACCATACAACTGTTACCTTTATAACAAAATCAGGTACTTAAAACAAGAGGGCCATGATGGCCCTGAGGTCGCTCACCTGTACACAGTTTAAACCCCAGGGCTTTTATTTGAACAAACTTGGTAGACACCCATTAGAAGAAGTTTCATGCTAAACATCTAAGGTCTAGCTGGTCAAGTTTTTTCTTTACACATATAGTTAAAAACAATGACACACCTGGGGCAGGGCCAGTTTTGACCCAAGGGCTTTTATTTGAACAATCTTTGTAGACACTTACTAGAAAATGTTTCATGCTTAATATCTAAACTCTAGCTATTTGTTTTTTTTTTCAAAGAAGATTTTTAAGTTTTTGCTATAAACATATAAAGAAAATCAATGACCCCCGGGGCGGGGCCAATTTTGACCCCAGGGCTCTTATTTGAACAAACTTGGTAGACACCCATTAGAACATGTTTCATGCTAAATATCTTAGCTCTAGCTCTTTGGGTTCTTTAAAAGAAGATTTCTTAAGTTTTTACTATATGCATATAGGGAAAATCAATGACCCCCTGGGGCGGAGCCAATTTTGACACCAGGGCTTTTATTTGAACAAACTTGGTAGACACCCATTAGAGGATGTTTCATGCTAAATATCTTAGCTCTAGCTCTTTGGGTTCTTTAAAAGAAGATTTTTTAAGTTTTTACTATATGCATATAGGGAAAATCAATGACCCCCTGGGGCAGAGCCAATTTTGACCCCAGGGCTTTTATGTCAACAAACTTGGAAGACACTCACTAGAAGATGTTTCATGCTAAATATCTAAGCTCTAGCTCTTTGGGTTTTTTAGAAGAAGATATTTAAAGTTTTTTTCTTTTGGTTGCCATGGCAACCAGAGTTCTGCATGGAATTAAATTCTTTGAACAATTTTCAAAGGTGACCACCAAAGGAACATTCCTGTGAAGTTTGGATGAAATTGGCTTAGTGGTTTATGAGGAGATGTCATTTAAAGTAAAAATTTACGGATGACGGACGGACGCCGATCACAAAAGCTATAAGTTACACCCTTGGTCCCAATTCTAAGTATGTATGTCAAATAACAAGAAAGCAGGCCAAATGGTGTCTATAATATCTAAAATAGTTCAGCTGATATCAAAATTCAATTCAACATAAAAACCCCTTCACCAAATTTCAAGACTGTACATCAAATAATGGCTATAATTTGAACAATTTCTGAAGAGGTCCACTACACAATGTTTCATACCAAATGTTTAAGCGAAAGCTTTAATAGTGTAATAACAGAATAAAAGATGAATATTTGTTCTTACTAAAACATATAAAAATTCAATGAATGGGGCAGAGGCAATTGTGATAAAAGGGCTATAATTTGAACAATCTAAATTTAAGTCCAATATACAATGTTTCATGCCAAAAATATAAACCCAGCCCTTAAAAGAAAGATTATTTTTTAAGATTTACTACATACTTATAAGAAAAATCAATCCCTAGGGCAAGGCAAATGTTGACCCAAGGGCTATAATTTGAAAAATTTTTGTAAAGCTTCATTAGCTACCTACAAAATATCCAAGCTCTAGGCCTTGCAGTTTCAGAAAAGATCATTTTCATCAATTTTTTACTATATATACAGAATGAAATCAATGACCCAGTTTTGACTTAAGGACTATTATTTGAAATATTTCAGTAAAGGTCTACTACACAATGTTTCATGTCAAATATCTAATCTGTAGCCTTTGTCACAGAGAAAAAGATTTTTTAAGTTTTTACTGTATACATATAAGGAAAATTAATTACCTAGGACATGCACTTTCAAAGAATAATAACTTAAAAGACTTGATTTCAACGTATATAAAAAAACAAAAACGAAGCGAAAAAGGCCTAATGCATTCCGACTTGGTGCCGGCCTTGTATTTGGGCTACGGCCATGAGACTTGGTGGCTGTGTAGTACTTCCTCTAGCGTGTCCAACAGTCCAAATTGCAAGCGAATCGGACCTACGGTTGGCACACAGTGACAATTGTCGCACCCGTTTTTTTTAGAAACTTTGAGCGCAAACGTATATAAAAAAAAAACAAAAACGAAGCGAAAAAGGCCTAATGCATTCCGACTTGGTGCCGGCCTTGTATCTGGGCTACGGCCATGAGACTTGGTGGCTGTGTACTACTTCCTCTTACAATTCCAACAGTCCAAATTGCAAGCGAATCGGACCTACGGTTGGCACACAGTGCCAATTGTCGCACCCGTTTTATAGCCCTCCTGACACAGATGTTTAATTGAGCAAAACCATTTGAACAATTTACAGCTTCATGCTCGGAACATTCCAGGAATTTTTTTCATAAAATTTGACCCAGTGGTTTCTGATAAGAAGTTTTTGTATAAAATGTTGACAACTGACACACAGACACACTGACGGACAATGGAAGCCAAACAAATTGTGATCACATTTTTGAAAAGGAGCCATATTTAAAGTTGATATATATAATTAAGTGTCCTATTTAAGGCTGAAGTTGTGTGAACAAAATTAATTGCAGTAATTGTATGTTTACAAGTAAAATATAATTGCTAAATGTTTGGTTATATATTATGTTTTCTGTGTGTTTTTCTCTGTTGGTTTTGCTTACTTTTTGGTTGGGTTTAATGTTGCACCAACACAGTATAGGTCATATGGTGACTTTCCAGCTTTACTGCAGGAGGAAGACTCAGGTGCCCCTCTGTACATTATTTCAGGCAAAACCTGGCCTGAGTAGAACCAGCAACGTTCCGTTAGTTATCTGGATAGCTTTCTAACATGAAAAATCCAAAGTCGCTGACATATACTATTATATAAGTTGAACAGAATGCTGATAAAGGTGCATTTATACCTCATTGTCATCCATTCTTTTTTCGGATCCAACACTTGGTGTCACTTCTGCTGAAAGAGTCCATTAATATTGATTTGTATATACAATGTGATATTAATTGAGACATTACTGGTAATTTCATACAAATAAAAAATGAAACAAGAACTGTAACTGTAAGTGATAACATGGATGCCCTAAAGTTTTTTTACAGGTAAAGATCATTCAGCCGTCAATCCTAGACAAATGTCAATGAAAAGGTCACCAATTTTTCAGTGTTGGGAAAAGAAAACCTTAAAGGTTGAGGTCTTTTAGTGGTAAAAGTCACAGAAGTATTTACCAATGGAAAATTGATTGCGGACAAGTATAAAATTATTTTGTTCAAAAATAACAAAGTTATGACAAATATTAAAGTTTTTTTAAACATAAAAATGTAGCATTTGATATGCCCAATTTTCCCCTTGGTAACCTAGGTTTGGTTTTTAGCCTCAGTGCAAGAGAAACAAACAAGTCACCAGTACAATTCCTTGATCAGGGGAACATTATGGCTTGTCCCCGACAAAGTTTAAACCTACAGTGTCAGCAATCCTGAAACTACTAGTCTGTCACATTAACCACTTATTACATACAAACAGTTAATTGTAGTATGCCTGACTGATACAAGTCTACAAAATTTAGGATAAGAATTGGAGTTTCTTCAAAAAATAAATTTATCTTATGTCTATTAAAATATTGAAATTATTGTACCATCTTTTTTCATATCTAATTTTATAGCTCTATGTAAATATAAGACTGTTAAAGCCTTTCCTGTTTGCAGAGCCCTGGAAATAACATGTTTGAACCTTTCAGGATAAAAATTAACATCAAATATTTTGCATTTTAACAAGATTACCTATTTCAGCTCTGCTTGATGTTTCTCTCTCGTCTCTGTAATGTGGGTCTGGTAATTCCCTGCAAATACAGACAAAATGTATGTTAAGTGTATAATTAAAAATATAATTAAAACTTAATTTGTATCAAATTCATTTAATAAATTTAGTGCAAAATGAATTATGGATGTCGAGTCAACTCTTCCCGTGGTCAGCTCCTCACCTTTTTGGTCAATTCGTCCCCTACTTTTGGTCAACTCGCCCTCAAAGAGTCAACACATCCCTAATATGAAGAGTCAACACATCCCTAATATGGTCAACCTGTCCCCTACTTTTGGTCAAGTTGTCACTATTATGTTACTTATAAAATTAATCAATGTTTGTAAAACAGTTCATTTATGTAAAAAGTAACTCTTAGAATATCTAAATGAATTTGATTAAATATAATAACGTCTTTATACATGATCTTTTCTAAGCGCACATGATCTATACATGTAATAAAAATGTTGATATTGTTTTATTTGGTGGGATTTCTATATGGGGAAATAATAATATGAAATGCACGAAACAGACATTGAAATAAACATTTTGAAGTAAGCATTTGAATAATCTTGACAAAAATGAAATATACTGATAAAAATGTGATAACTTATGATAGTTTATAACTGCATACGAAAAAAATGATTTTTATACATTACATGTTATTGCAATGTCAAGATTGTCTTTGTGTTGTTCTTTTGTTGTTTGTAATATAAAAATGACAAAGTTGCAATGCTGTAACACAATTGTGTATATCAAATTTATCCAAAGAATGAACAAATTCAAAGGAATTTTCCTATTCACATAATGCCTTTGCGTTTGAAAGGGCGGGGCTAACTGTAAATCGGTTATATACATGAGTTTAAGAAACTTCTATATATAAACTGTAACCTATACATGGTTTCTTTTAAATGACAAATTTATTCCTCTATAATAATTTATAAAATATTAGAAAAAATACCGTGGGGGAGTTAGGGGATGAGTTGACCATAGGACGAGTTGACCAAAAAGGTGACAAGCTGACCACGGGACGAGATGACTCGAAATCGAATTATGGGTCAGAGCTAGCCCTTAATATATGCCTGTATTAACCTTTTAAGGGCATGGCTGAAAAAATTTAGGGGGTCCATACTGGATAGTGAAAACTACTTATCTGACCTGAGTCCTTATTGGCAGATGGACCCACAATAAATGTAGACTACCAACCTACCAATCTTCATCAAATCTGTATCACTTTACAAAGAACATCCAATATGTAATTTAGTCGTAACTTGTCAAAATGACCCTCAACATTCTGTGCAATGTGTATGTCAGTCAAAAGCTATACATAACTTATGTTTTGTGAAATTATATATATATTATAGCGACAGAAAATAAATTTTGATTTGTGCCAAGTGGAAACCCTGCCCTCACTGGCAGATTGACCCTCACTAAACGTAGAATACCAACTTTTTTATATCCATCAAGCTGTATTACTTTACAAAGAACATCCAATATGCACTCTGTATATTCTTTGTAGTACACCCTCAATCTGTGGTTATCATCATTACAGAAAGACACTGATAAAGAATCCCTTACAGCCAGGGAATGTGGCATTGGATAATGAACAAGCCCTCTTAGAAAATAACAAGTAAAGGTGACAATTCTTACGGAAAAAAGTTGACAAGGTTTTACAGAAATTTTCTTGTGGGATGTAGCCTGTCTTCAGCTACAGAGCTCTATAAAATAGAAAAAAGCGGTGTGAAGTTACGTCAGCTTCTCAGCTAATGACTGCAAACAGGCGAGTGAACGTGGCCCCATTAAATGCTGATTAATGTTTTTTAAATTAACTAGCACGGACTCTTACTTTCGCTAAGGATGGCCATTCCATCGGGTCATTGAAATCAAACAGCATGTTGAGAAGATGAACTATATTTGTATGTTAGCACCGTTTATAAAAATTATAACTTGACTTTTTGTACGGTACACCGGTTTTGTTGTCGATGGAAGTTTGTTCCATAGCTTGATTTCGGTCTCGGTATACGCTACAATAATAAAAATCAGAAGAAACAAACCAATCAAAATAATCAGCATTGCATTTTTTTTATTTAGGGAGGGGAATGGTTTAGGGTGCTTACTGTATAAGTGGATATTTCAGTGTGTCAAAAGGTTAGGAAATTTAGAATTCTTATGATCCCTTTTTCAAAATTCGATTTTATTTAGTTTTGCCCATTATTTGTTGTTGTTTTTTTTTTTCGTTTAGGATACACACATTTTTTCATTTGGGGACCTTATGCTGCTTTCCATAGAATGGCACTAACTTGTCAGATCGAACGTTCCATGATAACCGCCATATGAACATATATGCAGATGTTTCAAAATTCAAAAAAATTACCAGTTCATGTTAAATGTTGAATTCTGCTTAAGTCGGTGCTAGGGGGCGTGAACGGTAGATTGTAATTATCGCTTCCGTGATTAAACCGAGCCTGCAACTTGTTTTTAATTTTGCAACTTTGCTTTCAAATGGTTGGTTTAAAATTGAATCCAAGATAAATCCATTACACAAAGTTAGCAGGTAAATGTTAACGGCAGAGATTTATCAGATTTACCCGCCTATGAGTTATACAAACACGTGTTTGTGAATGCTATTAATTTGTAATTCCGATATTTTTACAATTACAGTACGACTACGATACTATTGACTAAAATGACACCGAAGTGGTCTATGTCAGCCAACAGCAAGATTTATATACTAAATTGTACGCCTGGGTCTGCGGTTTCTGCAGATATTCATTTGACTCGAGTCCAATACAATACAGCTGAGTAGAACCACCGACGTACGAGAAAGATGGTTATTTGCTTTTTGTTATTTAAATAAAATTAAGTGGTCAAATCATACCCAACTCACTGTTTCTTTGTAGCTACAGATTGTACGGAATTACATCATTTACGTCAAATAATTTAATATTGAAAGATTGTTACCGATGTACGATTTTATGAATTACCAAACATGTTTACCAATGAAATAATATACATCATACGTTGTACGGTGAACTGTATACAAACTTACGTTAGGGATTAAGCCTTATATTACAGGAAAGCAGACCCAGCAAACTTGTACAAAATCGAATCTGCATTGGAATCAGTCAAACTATTTTTTCACGGTTTTCTCGAGAATATTGTGTTTTTACGGAAATTTCAACAATTTATATACAAACTTAACAAATCGCCGGTCCAAAAAGCGAACTATGCAGGAGAGCTTTGAGCCTTATATTACCTTGAAGAAGATCAAATCAACTGATATGTACAGCATTATTTATAAGTACGTAGCGTTCATTTTACAAAAGCTTACTGTACAGGATCTTAATTCCTATAAGAAAGTTCTCTAAAATGCATTTTTGTCGCACCTAACTTATTTTTATTTTGATAAAGTACCGAAATTATGTGACTCTTAATTTAAGAAGGATGTCGACGGTCCAAAAACGACCATGCCACACGGAAATCTCTAGTACATATTTCTTGGGTTAGGGCTTTGAGCCTTATATTGTGTTTCCATATTCTATATATAGGTTAGCCACATTTCAACGTCAATGCAATTGCAAATCTTGTTTTGATAATATTAAGAAAAATGACTGAACGGTCACCTAAACGTTGGACGTTTGTACGTACATGTTTTATAGCTCCCTTGTCTAACATTTTTATGAAATATGCATAGTAATCGGATAAAACAAATCGTTTATTTTATGTTTGGTTTAAATGACTTTCTATCTAGTGGGTTTGTTTTGAGTTTCACTTCATCGTTATTGATGACGATGTTGACGACAACGATGAGGGTAAACGCAGTGCTTTATGCATGTAGCTTTAGTTTGAGAAAGTATAATATGTAAGATCTAAGCTTTTATTTTTAAATATTGCAACTTATTAGTAAGCTTTAAAAATGGACAAATATGTTAAATAATTGTTTCCACATGTATCGTTACTAAAAAGCAATATATAATGGACAAATCTTTGCAATATATGTTTTACTTTACTTACATCAATATGTTTTTTTCTATGAGTTTTGGTTACATATGATGACTAAATGTTTACTTAACTTTGCGATCATGTTGAATTTTGCACTTTGTACCGAAAATTAGGTTCACCCTTCACTTCATATAAACGCGATTCAACGCACCCCCCACCCATGGATGATGAGAAAAAAATTATGTTATAAAAAGAAGTGGTCACTTTTTCGGCGCCGCCCTTATCAAATAGATACACCAGGTAGTGCCAAAGGGGTTATGTGCCCTCTTCTGCTGGGGGGGGGGGGGGGCTGCCGGTCCTTTCCTCGCCATGGAAATTTTGGACTTGTGAGAGGCTTAAAATTGCATCAGACCGATCGTGAGGTAACGTAAAACCAACACTGAAAAGTCTTTGACTGTATCTCTATCCATTGAGAAGTTGCAGCACTCTGAAGTCAGATTTGATGGAAAGAATCAGCTCAAAATAGTGATTTTTGGCAATTTTGAGATGTCCCGTCGTTGCCGTAGTAACATGAATTTTAAGATTGTGCATGGTCCAGTTAACATTTGTGCCAAATTTAGTCAGTATTTAAACATTTTTCACAGTTTAATAGCAATTTCTGAATTTGTAATAGGAGGCTTTTAAATGAAAACAGCCATTTTTCACAAAAATACTAATGGGAGAATGGGTTAATTACAAAAAAGACAATTGCACACAATATTGTACAAGTAGGTGCACATTAACGGTAGCGACATAGATTTAAATGATTTCATCAACAATAACAACAACAACATCAATATACTCATTTGCAACAGAAATTGTGCGCCTGGTTAATTGGTAATTCTGTATACATGTACTTACTTGTGCAAAATAATGGCATTTGGTATTGAGATTTGCAGAAATGTATTGACCACACAATGGTTTACTTTGTATTGGAATAAATAAATAAATAAATAAATAAATAAATTAATTAATTAATTAATTAACTAATTAATTGGAATTAATAAGAATTAATAATTGACTTGGCAGCATTGTGTCTTTTTGTAAATAGTGAAATGGGCGAAAAGTAAAAGTTGCAGAGTTGTGACTTTTAAACACTTCAATTTACCAATTAATTTGCAAGAGTATGTACAAAATTTGCATATAGCCAAGTGTACACTTTCTTATAAAACTAAGTATATTTTTTGTTTAGTTAAATTTAGTGAAGTTTAAACAAATATTTCATTTTACTTTGATCGTGACAAAATCTTATAAGCTTTTATGAACCACTCGCTTACTCTAACTTCCTAATACTGATGTCATAAATAGCAGCATAGTCGTTAACCAGATAGGACTCGAACCAAAGATTCCTAGGCTGAGAAGCAGAAACCTTAACTAATCAGCCACAATTCTTCTAGTTACAGTTTGACAACTAGACAAACCTACAAATAAGTTCCAACACGCCCCCTCCCGGAAAAAATAAGAAAAGATAAAAAACAATTGATAAGAAAACAACTTTGCACACGAACAACAACAATATAAAGAAACAACAGCCATGACAAAAGTACATGAAGAAGTAAAAAAAACAACAATTTTTAGATATTTTTAAGATCAAACAAAACAAAACATAGCATAAGCAGCCAAAAATAAAAACAACGAATAAGGAAGATGTTTGACATCAGTTAATTATCTTCCTGGTTTAAATCACGTGCAAACCTTCTGCTTATGACACACAGTTAGATATAATACTGTGTTGTAGTAAAGTCCGGTACAATTTTGTCATATCATAGTAAACATACATTTATCAATGCTTGAATAAAACATAACGCGTAATATTTACGACCAGCTTTTTACATTATACGGAGTGTGATATCTTAAGTTTATATGTAAGGATCAGGAATATTTAAACGTCCCAAAAATGAAGATTTTGGTTGTGATGTTTCTTGTGTCATCTCACTGGTGTACCAACGTTTCAGCTTTACCAAAATGTAAGTTTTTTGTTTGTTTTTTAGTTTGATAAGTGATCTTACGAGTAGTGTAAAACAATGATGTTATAGGTGTTACCATGTAAAATATTATTGTTTAATGAATAGAGAGCATGCAGATAAAAAGATATCTCTCAGATATTCCTAAAAGCTCGCGAGTGAAAATGTCTTCCGGATAAATGGCCTGGGGGTTATTAATCTTTTTTTTCTGACTTCTGTCTCGTGTCTCAGGATTTTCATGGGTGAACATTCTGCAGCAGTTTCTCACCAATCAAAACTTGAGATATGAGTTTAAGCTATGACAATTTTTTTATAAGCTTGGGCAGCTTTAAATGCACCTAGTTAAAGGACAGATATTAATAACTTTAAAGTATGACAGTGCTATTCGATATCGTAACTATTTAAGACCTTACATGTACATATAGGTTGTTTGTTATTAGACTTGTTTACTTGAATAAAATAAGTTGAGATTTTAAATGATTTATAATAAAGCAAAATTAGTTTAGTTTTTACCAATATCTATTAAGAGTTATTAAGTGCATAGGTTAAAAAAAGTTTAATATTTTGACATGATTGTTTCTAATTTTGTAATTCCACTTCATAAAAATGATCTATTACCTCGTACGTGATTCATGGAAAATTTTATAAATATTTTTCAAAATTTATCTTAAACGTTCAAATGATAAAATGTGCGCGACAGTCTGTTTATATTTTAGGCAGTTTCTAAATTTTACTTTCCATGTTTAATTATTGCTTTTTGGCCAATGACTATTAAAATAGTCAATCTTTCGGAATATTAAATCAATTAAGCACGACCTGACAACGAAAAAAATGAGCACACTTTAACTATTAAAGTTAATACATACAGGGTGTTTCATAATAGCCGTCCTTAATATAAGTGTTAATATAGGGTGTTTCATAATATTTGTCCTTAATATAAGCGTTAATATAGGGTGTTTCATATTATCTGTCCTTAAATAAACGTTAATATAGGATGTTACATAATATCTGTCCTAAATATAAGCGTTTATATAGGGTGTCTCATAATGTTTGTCCTAAATATAAGCGTTAATATAGGGTGTTTCATAATGTCTGTCCTTATATAGGGTGTTTCATATTATCTTTCCTTAATATAAGCGTTAATATAGTGTGTTTCATAATATATGTACTTAATATAAGTGTTAATATAGGGTGTTTCATAATATCTGTCCTTATATAGGGTGTTTCATATGATCTGTCCGTAATATAAGCGTTTATATAGGGTGTTTTATAATATCTGTCCTTAATTTAAGCGTTAGTATAGGGTGTTTCATAATATCTGTCCTTAATATAAGCGTTTATATAGGGTGTTTCAAAATATCTGTCTTTAATATAGGCGTTAATATTATTCTACACATATCAGTTTGAAATAAATTGAACATGTTTTACAAACATAATACCCTTTTATTTAATATATGATTCACAGACAATGCCTTGATAAGAATTGATATACTGAAGTATTTTTACGAGTTTGTTTTACCATTTTCATGTTTAAGTGTTGAAATTTGGTATATGGATGGTCATGATTTAAATGACTCAATGATATAATGTTTTCATATAAGTATAAGGATGTAAAATTAGTCACCAAAAAAGAAGATAGATAGTATTGAAGCTGTCTGAAGATAGCAAAATCAAGTCCTGCTGTATATGTCAAGGAAATTAATTTTTTGTAGTGTATTTTGTTCACATAAGGATAATATACGTAGTGTACTGATTTGTTGGTAATATCATCTTCATGTAATGAAGATTTATGCTGATTTTATTACGTGTGTATGGAATGTTCGTCTGCTATACATATATTCACGAAAATTGATGAAACATATATTAATCGTATAAATTGAATCTTAAGTTGTTTATTTTACTGCTTAGGTATCGTTTGAAGAAAAATAGTTCCAAGTTGTTGTTTGTTGTTTTTTTTTTGTTTGTTTTTTTTTTTGTTGGTTTTATTTTTTTGGTGTTTTTTTTATATAAATTTTCGCAAAAAAACAACAACACCATTTTCATGTGCCAAACCATTTGTCTGATTCCGCTGCGGATTAGCCCTTGCAAGAGTTTGAAGGCTCTTTGTTACAGTATTAAAATGTAAGGCACAAAGCTCTAACCCAAGGAAAATGGTTGAGATGCCCGCATGAAATTATCGTAGTTTGGACCGACGATAATCTGTAAACATTTCAGAGGCCCAATGTTTATGTCCTGGAGAGGTCCGCACTGTATTGTCGTTTTTGTGGGTTTTTATGGGCGATTTGATCTTTCTGTACATTGCTAAATTATATATATATCGTTTTGTTTATTTTCGTTTGTTTTCAGATTATATGGATGAACAATGTGGCGGCAGTTTAGACCTTACTGACATGGGATCTATCCGGCTCAAATTGACATCAAGTCATGTTTTTCAACCAAGCATGGAATGTACTTTACTAATAACCACATCGAAATACAATGAGCAGTTTATGCTTTTCTTCAGGGTAAGAGTGCTAAAAATTAATGAATAATAATTTGAAAACTATTGACTATATTTAACGTGTTTGTTGCATAAAAAGCTGATACTCTGCTCAAAGGAACTCCACTGAGGTCCAAAAAGCCGTCAAAATATAGAATTTTATTTAAGTGACATTCAGTGCTTCTAGCGTTTTGATCTATATTGCATTTTTCATGGAACGTTTCATTATGCAAAGTATCCCGATTATTTGCTTTAAATGTCTGAAATCGGGGGATTGGTACGTGTGCTTGCGATACCATAGCAGCTGTTGAAAATTTCGAAATTCAGTCTCGGTTTCAGGAAAAATTCTACAACAAGATTATCGTAAAGTAACAGCAAAGTAACTGTTGTCTGTAAAAATATTACTTAATTAGAGTTATATTCTTTTTTACGGTATACTAAAAGTCACGTGGGTTGGCTACCTAAGTAAAGGTGTTAAAATTTAATTGCACTACCTTTTTATAAGCCATTGGAGTAATGGGGTATAAAGGAGTTTCAAAAACAGTTATTATTCAGAGCGGGCGCTATGGTGCAGTGGTAACGCTGTCTGCCTACCAAACAAGGGGTCGTGAGTTCGATCCCCTGCTACGCCACTAAAAGAATTAATTGACTACGAGACTGACAAGACTGAATAGAACATACTAAGAGAGACTAAACAGTTAAAACATACAGAAACAGATTAAACGGACTAGTATTCAATTCAAAAGACCTAACAGAAAAGAGGAAAGAGACATAACGGAAGATAACGGAACAAATAGTAAAACGAATACAAAAAGTGAGTCACTCGGCAGAGTACAACAAAATTATATGGATAGAACAAAACACAGAGATATCAACGATACAGACAAGAGGACGACTTGATGGAACAAGACGCAACAATACAGCCAAGCGGACGACTTGATGGAACAAGACGCAGAATACATCAACGATACAGACAAGAGGACGACTTGATGGAACAAGACGCAACGATACAGAAAAGAGGACGACTTAATAGAAAAAGACGCAGATACAACAACGATACAGACCATGCAGACAAGAGGACGACTTGATGGAACAAGACGCAACGATACAGAAGAGGACGACTTTATGGAACAAGACGCAACGATACAGGAAAGAAGACAACTTGATGGAACAAGACGAGGAAAACATCAACGATACAGACAACAGGACGACTTAATAGAAAAAGACGCAGATACAACAACGATACAGACAAGAGGACGACTTGATGGAACAAAACGCAACGATACAGAAAAGAAGACGACTTGATGGAACAAGACGCAGAATACATCAACGATACAGACAAGAGGACGACATGGATGGAACAAGACGCAGAAAACATCGACTATACAGAGAAGAGAACGACTAAATGGAACAAGACACAGGGATATCGACGTTGCAGACAAGAGAACGATACAGACAAACAACATACAGGGTTATCGCTGATGCGACCCAGAAAACACAAAGCAGTACATGACAAGTCACTATACGAAACAGACAACAACACATTACTGTTAGTAGACAAGACAGGAATAAACTTGAACAGACAGACTTAATAGGACAGACAACAAAAGACATAACAGAAAAACAAACAGAGAATCAAGATATTTGGGCGAATGACTAAAATGTATAACATAACGGACAGCGAGACAGTTAACGGTACAAAGAAAGATAACACAAATATAACAAAGTATTCCTCAAGACACTGAATGAAATGGAAAATCTGTTAGAAAAACAAACATAGAACAAAACGGAAATCAACAATACAGAGACTAAACGGTTAAAAAAATATAAAACGGTCGTCACTGGCTAACAACAAAAACAAAACAAATGGTTAAAAATATATAGATACAGTCAATTGAGTTCTAATCTAATCAAATTACAAGAGTCTGTTCTTGACAGAACATCCATTAAAAACTTTAAGACAACAAGACACATATAACAGAAAAAAAAAATATGTTCAAATGTTCAAATATCTAGAAACTTTACATCAATTAAAATTTGAATATAGAGTTTATTTCAAAGTACATTTGGGCAATATGCCCATGCATACACAGTACATATAACAAAGCAAACAATACAATCAAATGGTCAATGTCACTTTTTTATAACACATATATCATTAAGTTTACAAAGTATTTTTTAACAATCAGAAAACGTTAACTGATAATAGGATATAATACTCCTTAGTGACACAAGTATCAACATGTCTCAATTTATATTACTAGTAAATAAATACTAAGGAGAGATACCATCATATCAATAAGGAAGTAAATCACAAAACAAAACGAAAATAAGTGTATGTAAGAAACAGTGATACAGCGTTTTGAACAAACTTTTGATTAACTGTAAAGAATTGTGTTTCGAACATCGAAAGTTTTAAATATATACATTGATAAGTTTCTAATTTCTTTTTCATTATCTGAATTCACCAATGTAACAAATTTAGGTATATTTGGTCTTTTCCAAAAGTGTTTTTTATATATATTTTTCGTTATTCATTATATATCAATATATGTGATTTGACAAAAGAAATGTTACCGATACGCCAGCCGTCATATAAAATAAGCAGTGATAATATTAACCCATTACTTCATGAGCATTTTGTGAAAAATGGCTGTTCTCATTGAAAAGTCTCCCGTTACAAGTTGTTATAAAACCATAAAAACTGCTTAATACTAATCAAACTTGGCACAAGTGTTGACTGGACCATTGCCTTTGCAACAAAATGCTCAGGCTTAAATTTCCTGTTACCATGGCAATGAGGGGACATCTCAAAATTGCCAAAAAAAAAAGCTTTTTTGCGTTGATTTTTTTCCATCAAAATTGATTTCAAAGTGCTGCAACTTCTCAATGGATTGAGAGAGAGTAAAATGTTTTTCAGCGTTGGTTACACGTTACCTTATGATCAATCTGGGGTCATTTTTAGCCTCTCCAAGATTTTCTTGGCGATGAGGGGGACTGCCGCCCCCTTCAAACCCCCCAAGCAGATTGGGGCACATCCCTCTTCTGGCAACCCCCTGATGTATCTTTTGGTTGGGGGGGGGGGGGATGGGGCCGCGCCGAAAAAGTGGTCACTCTTTTAAACAACATTTCTCAAACAAAAACAAGTGTTTGGGCCTAAATAAGGCATTTTTTAACCATTTGAGACAACAAAAAAGGGAGGGGGTGAAAAGGGCGTTAAAAGGCGTGTATATCGCGTAATGGGATTAATACTTGAAATTACCCAAAATTGCGTTTTTCCATGTTAAAACATGGCCTTAAATATAAATGTGAAGAAAAATTATTGTTTTGTAGATTTTTTTATTTTTTTATTAACCTATTACTTCATGAGCATTTTGTGAAAAATGGCTGTTTTCATTGAAAAGTCTCCCGTAACAAGTTCAAATTGCTATAAAACTATAAAAACTGCTTCAATACTAATCAAACTTGGCACAAGTGTTGACTGGACCATTGCCTTTGCAGCAACATGCTCAGGCTTAAATTTCCTGTTACCATGGCAACGAGGGGACATCTCAAAATTGCAGAAAAACACTATTTTGCGTTGATTTTTTCCATCAAAATTGATTTCAAAGTGCTGCAACTTTTAAATCGATTGAGATAGAGTCAAATGTTTTTCAGCGTTGGTTACACGTTACCTTATGATCAATCTGGGGTCAATTTTAGCCTTTCACAAGTCCAAAATTTTCTTGGCGATGAGGGGGACTACCGCCCCCTTCAACTACCCCCAAACAGATGGGAGCACATCTCCCTTCTTGCAACCCCCTGATGTATCTTTTGGTTGGGGCCGCGCCGAATAAGTGGTCTCATTTTTAAACAACATTTCTCAAACAATAACATGTGTTCGGGGCCTAAATAAGGCTTTTTTACACCATTTTGAGACAACAAAAAAGGAAGGGGTGAAAAAGGCGTTAAAAAGCGTGTATATCGCGTAATGGGTAAAACATACAGTCCCCAGGAAATGGCAACCTGTCATAGATGTCAAAAGTTTGTTGTTATTTGTTATTTTTTTCTTTATTACTATAATTATTATTATTATTTTGAATAAATATTACATTTTTTTATCTAAAATAAATATAAAATAATATAAATTCATGAACATAAACATATATTTTCATATATCCTTGATAGTTATTGTGAGTCCCGCATGTTAACTTTAACAATATAAAGCTATCTCGAATCCCTGGATTTCCCCGAACTTTATCGTTTTATAGATCTAGAAGTCTTCGAGTATTTTTGGGGGATCTGTTCTTAATCGTGAATAAAGCTAGAGTTATCGTTCTTTAATTAAACAAATGGACACAACAATGTTTTATTTGATTTAACATTTAACGCTAATTAATTGAAGACATTTGCATTTTCCAACTATGCATGTAATGTATTTATCTGTCTCTATTGCCTAGAAGGACAAGAAACATTTCCTAAACTTTTAGTTAACAATATTCGTTAGCATTGGATTTTAATCGTCACACAGAACATATTCTATTAACAAAATAAACAATTAGTTTTCATTTTGCATATGCCACAAAAACATAAACGACTAATAATTTGACACAATTAAAAAGCATGTATTGAACATTTACTTCTTCACACTAGATAGTTTGTCATTTTGCACAACACTTAAATTAAAAGCAATGATACAAATTCTGCATTAACAATCTTCATTACTATTACTTACATTGGCATGCATACATTTGAAACTTTGCATTGTTGTTACATAGAAGAAGGACAAATCTAATATGTATGAATAAGAGTGCAATTAACATACACACATTCTTAGTTCAAAACTTTTTAAGACATACGATGATAACTTCTGAATAACTACTTTGTTATCATTGTTAAAAAGCTCAGTAAATTTTAGTACATTAGCATTTCTCCAAAAATATTCTTTTATTTATCGTTTGCGTAAGTCAATATACAGAGGACACTCTAGAAAACATACGAAATTCATCCTCTAATGTTTAACAGATTAAACATTAACGGTCTGAATATGGGATCTTTAAAGGTTTGTGCCACCTGCCTGTTTCTATTTCTAATCTATGCGCCGAAACCCTAAGCGTTGAAAATGCAATTCTTAACCTGTTGTTTTGATAATATCCAAATACGGCTAAATTTAAATTTTGCATATAAATTATATGTTCTTGCTCTAGATGACCCTTGTAGTTGACTATTCCAATTTTGTATCAAACCATCAGTAAGTCTGTTTTTAAAATATTCCAAAAGTAAAGTTTTTTTTCCTACTCCCTGAAACAACCATGCATAACTAAAACCTAAATTTTCTAACAACTCTTTAATAGATTTAGCCCAATAATTTTTTGGAGGATGCATATCTAAATCATTCAACATTAAGCAATAAACCTTTTTAATATACTTATTTCCATCACTTTCAATAATTTTAAACCAATAACGTACAACAGTTACTAACTGTTTATAAAATAAAGTTGTGCGGCCCAGTTCACCATGTATCTCCTAGTAAATGTTTGCAAAATTGTAAGTGAACTCGTTCTATTTTTTCTGAATTATAGAAACCCCATACCTCAGTACCATAACTTAAAATGGGTACAATAAGTTTATCAAATAGATTTAAACAATGACTTATTGTAAGACAAGGGAATTTCACTTGATACGATTTTAATTTGAATATACCCTATAAAGCTTGACCACTTAATATTTCACATGTTGATTGAAAGAACCTCCAGTACTAAATACAATACCTAAATACGAAAAAGAATTAACTACTTCAAAAGCAGAATTTTGATATATGAATTCTATGATATAAACATGTCATCAAGATGCATCAATCTGACTAAAGTTCAGATCAGGTAGTTCTGATGATGACTTCTTTATAATTCGGATTTCCCGATAAAGCTATTTTTGGCTATGCAATCAAACTGGTGTAAGCATTAGGAGAAGTGTCAAAATACTGTTTTCCATTAAAGTTAAAAAAAAAGATTTTTTTAGGAAAAAAACAATTTGAAGTAATTTTCAACAAATTAACTTGAAATAATAGAGTCAACTTTTAATTGGCAAGATTGTTTTGCCAGTTTATCTGTCGGCTATATGGACTTCACCATGTTTGTTCTCGGAATCGTGAAAATTACCTACTTAGTATTGGTTTTACCAGGGTTAAAATTAGAAACCACATAACTTTAAAATTATAAAAGCTCGCCAATAATTGGCTGTGTGAAAGGTCACCAGAAATGACTGCATATTTGGTCACGGTCAGATCTAAAAGCGGAGAGCGTTATTTAGAGCTCATTTTAATCAGAGTGCAAAGTATATACTTTGGCGAATATTCACCTCCATTCTTGTGAGATCATGTTACAGTAAAAAAAAAGTTCGGGAGCATAATACTGTTACAGTAACCCTATTGTGCTGTCTTTTTATCCCAATTTTTAGCAAAGAATATTTTATCAGAATTTTCATAAATCTCAATTTGTTGAAACTGCTTTTGTAATGGTGTTGGACAGGGAATACCATATCATGTTTGTTTCAGAAATTTGACGTAGAAGATGGTGCTGATTGCCAATCAAATTGGTTAGAGGTGCACGATGGATCCAGTGTTAATTCTCCATATGTAGCAGGTATCCATAAATATTTATCGACACACTTATACATAATATAATATGTTAACATAAATATTTGAACAAATTTGCCATTTACTATTGTCAAATATTGTTGAAAGGCTGAGTCAAATGACATTAATATACAATGAGAAAAGTAAATAATTCGAGGAGAGTTTTTTATCGCGCGTTATTTAACAGCTCACATTTAACACTCATGGTCAAGAATGAGTACCTGACTTTTAAACGTCGTGTTTTATTTCAAAGCATTAATGGGTCTTACACTGTATCAAACTATAGTCCTTTTTATCTACTGATATTTGAAACTGTTTTAGCATTTATGTATCGAACATTTTACTCGTTGATATATCAAACATTTTACTCACTTGCATTTTACTCGTCATAGTATCAAACGTTTTACTAGCTTATGTATCAAACATTTTTCTCGCTGATGTATCAAAACTTTAAAAAAATATTTAGTAATAAATAAAATTTACTTACTGGAAATCAAACGGTTTACTCGTTGATGTATCAAACTTTTTACTCGCTGATGTATCAACGTCTTATTCGTTGATGTATTAAATTTGCTTGTGTATCAAATGCTTAACCTCCCGATGTATCAAACGTTGGACTCGCTGATGTATCAAACATTTAACTCGTCAATGTATTTAACGTTTTACTCACTGATGTATCAAACGTTTAACCCAAACATGTAACAAACATTTTACTCGCTGATGTATCAACGTTTTATTCAAAAACGTATTAAAACGTTTTATTCATTGGTGTATTAAATGTTTTACTCGCTGATGTATCAAACGTTTCACTCGCTGATGTATCGAAAGGGTTTAATGGCTGATGTATTAAACGTTTTACTCGCTGATGTAAACGTTTTACTCGCTGATTTATCAAACGTTCTACTCGCGGATGTGTCAAACGTGATACTGGCTGATGTATTAAACGATTTACTCGCTGAAGTATCAAACGTTTTTACTGGCTGATGAACCAAACGTTTTACTCGCTGAAGTAACAAACGTTTAACTCGCTAACGTATTAAACGTTTTACTGGCTGATGTATTTAACGTTTAACTCGCTGGTGAACCAAATGTTTTACTCTCTGATGTATCAAACGTTTTACTCGCTGACGTATTAATCGTTTAACTCGCTGATGTATCAAACGTGTTACTGGCTGATGTATCAAACGTTTTACTCGCTGATGTAACAAACGTTTTATTCGCTGATGTATCAACGTTTTACTCGCTGACGTATTAAACGTTTTACTCGCTGATGTATCAAACGTTTTACTCGCTGATGAATCAAACGTGTTACTCGCTGATGTATCAAATGTTTTACTCGTTGATGTATCAAACGTTTGACTCGCTGACGTATTAACCGTTTTACTCGCTGATGAACCAAACGTTTACTCGTTGATGTAACAAACGTTTTATTCTCTGATGTATCAACGTTTTACTCGCTGATGCATTAAATGCTTTACTCGCTGTTGTATTAAACTTGTTACTGGCTGATATATCAAACATTTTTCTCGCTGATAAACCAAACATTCTACTTGATGACGCTTTAAACATTTATTCGCTGATGAACCAAACGTTTTACTCGCTGATGTATCAAATGTTTTACTCATTGATGTATCAAACGTTTGACTCGCTGACGTATTAACCGTTTTACTCGCTGATGAACCAAACGTTTACTCGTTGATGTAACAAACGTTTTATTCTCTGATGTTTCAACGTTTTACTCGCTGATGCATTAAATGCTTTACTCGCTGATGTATTAAACTTGTTACTGGCTGATATATCAAACGTTTTACTCGCTGATAAACCAAACATTCTACTTGATGACGCTTTAAACGTTTTACTCGCTGATGAACCAAACGTTTACTCGTTGATGTAACAAACGTTTTATTCGCTGATGTATTAACGTTTTACTCGCTGATGCATTAATTGCTTTACTCGCTGTTGTATTAAACTTGTTACTGGCTGTTATATCAAACATTTTACTCGATGATGAACCAAACGTTAAACTCGCTAACGTATTAAACGTTTTACTGGCTGATGTATAAAACGTTTTACTCGTTGATGTATCAAACGTTTTACTCGCTGACGTATTAATCGTTTATCTCGCTGATGTATCAAACGTGTTACTGGCTGATGTATCAAACGTGTTACTCGCTGATGTAACAAACGTTTGACTCGCTCATGTAACAAACGTTTTATTCGCTGATGTATCAACGTTTTACTCGCTGACTTATTAAACGTTTTACTCGCTGATGTATCAAACGTTCTACTCGCTTATGTAACAAACGTTTTATTCGCTGATGTATCAACGTTTTACTCGCTGACTTATTAAACGTTTTACTCGCTGATGTATCAAACGTTTTACTCGCTTATGTAACAAACGTTTTATTCGCTGATGTATCAACGTTTTACTCGCTGACTTATTAAACGTTTTACTCGCTGATGTAACAAACGTTTGACTCGCTTATGTAACAAACGTTGTATTCGCTGATGTATCAACGTTTTACTCGCTGACTTATTAAACGTTTTACTCGCTGATGTATTAACCGTTTTACTTGCTGATGTATCAAATGTTTTACTCGTTGATGTATCAAACGTTTTACTCACTGACGTATTAAACGTTTTACTCGCTGATGAACCAAACGTTTACTTGTTGATGTAACAAACGTTTTATTCGCTGATGTATCAACGTTTTACTCGCTGATGCATTAAATGCTTTACTCGCTGTTGTATTAAACTTGTTACTGGCTGATGTATCAAACGTTTTACTCGCTGATAAACCAAACATTCTACTTGATGACGCTTTAAACGTTTTACTCGCTGATGAACCAAACGTTTACTCGTTGATGTAACAAACGTTTTATTCGCTGACGTATCAACGTTTTACTCGCTGATGCATTAAATGCTTTACTCGCTGTTGTATTAAACTTGTTACTGGCTGATATATCAAACATTTTACTCGATGATGAACCAAACGTTTAACTCGCTAACGTATTAAACGTTTTACTCGCTGACGTATAAAACGTTTTACTTGTTGATGTATTAAACGTTTTACTCGCTGACGTATTAATCGTTTATCTCGCTGATGTATCAAACGTGTTACTGGCTGATGTATCAAACGTGTTACTCGCTGATGTAAAAACGTTTGACTCTCTGATGTAACAAACGTTTTATTAGCTGATGAATCAACGTTTTACTCGCTGACTTATTAAACTTTTTACTCGCTGATGTATCAAACGTTTTACTCGCTGATGTATCAAATGTTTTACTCGCTGATGTATCAAACCTTTTACTCGCTGATGTATTAAACGTTTTACTCGCTGATGTATCACGTTTTACTCGCTGACTTATTAAACCTTTTACTCGCTGATGTATCAAACGTTTTACCGTCCGATGTATAAAATGTTTTACTCGTTGATGTATAAACTGATTTACTCGCTGATGTATCAAACGTGTTTCTTGCTGATGAACTAAACGTTCCACTCGCTGATGTATCAAACATTTTCTCGTTGATGTATCAAACGTTTTACTTGCTGATGAATAAACATTTCACTAGATGATGTATCAACAGGCTACTCGCCGCTGTATCATACGCCTTACTTGCAGCTGTATCAATTTATCAAACGTTTTACCCGCTGATGTATAAAAAGTTTTACACTTGATGACGTATCAACGTTTTACTTTCTGATGTACCAAGCGTTTTTTTACTCCTTGATGAATAAAACAGTTTTTCTCGTTGATGAATCAAATGTTTTATTCGTTGGTGTATCTAATATTTTATAAGCTGATGTATTGAAACTTTGTATTCGCTGATGTATCAACTGTTCTTCTCATTGGTGTAAAACAACATTTTACTCACTTATGTATATAACATTTTACTCGCTGAAGAATCAAGTTTTACTTGCTGGTGGTGTCAAACGTTTTACTTGTTAATGTATCAAACATTTTTCTTGCTGATATACATGTATCCAACGTTTTACTCGCTAAGGTAACAAATGTTTTACTTGCTGATGTGTCATATGTTTTACTTTGAAATATAGCATCATGTTTTAGTTTCTATATTTATCTGTTGCTGTTCTCTTTTAGCTAAGTTGAAGTGTTAGACGCTTGCCAGATAAAAAAAAACGATTTAAAAAGATTAGGAAGAAAGTAGGTCCGACTATTATTGTTTAAGACGTTAAATCATTTATTTTTAGCGTCTTACATAACTAGTTGTTGATTTAATTTTTTGTAAGCGTTTATTAAGATAGGCGCGACGTTTGATTGACGCTGTTAGGAAGATTTTCTGGGAAAATAGTCAGATAGGCCTTCTGATTGGACAAATAAGCAAGGCAAAGATTACAAAGCGATAAGAAGATTTGCGATCAGTAAAAATGACTCTTATTTTTTTGATTTTTTTTTTTTTTGATTTAAGAATATAATTTCAACTTCAGGTTTAATCGGGAATCTATGTGGGAGATCAATAGGCAATGCAGTGTGGGTAACAACCGGATCCAATCTTTTCCTGTATTTTCAGAGCGGAACTCAATACCAGAGCATGGGCTTTGACATGGTGATTACCCAGTTTCATACAGGTCCAGTTTATCATTTTTCTTTGTTCTGATAATATATGACGTCACATATTTGTATATATGACGTCAGCCATGAACATAATCAATTAAACCGAGCATGCAGCATTTTTAACTACGTAGTATTGACAATAAAAATCAACCTGAAACTGATTTTTTTTTCGAAAAGAGTTTGAGTTGGGTAAGGATCTCCACTGAGGTCAAAAAGTCTAAAAAATGGAAAAAATGCAAAGTGTTGTTAAGAAATATACTATAATTTAATTGAAGATAAAGTTTTTGTGCGATTTTTACCATCATTTGAGCGAAAAGCGTTGCATTTGCACACAGTTACTGACCTATAACAACGTTAGATTTTGTTCATTTTAGGAAAGTTAAACGCAAGTGATATTTTTAAATATTTTAAGGCAAGTAAATATTTTTAAGGAAAGTGTAACACAAGTGATTACTTTTTCAAGGAAAGTGTAACGCAAATGAACGCAAATGATTATATTCAGGAAAGTGTTACGCAAATGATTATTTTTGTTTTAGGAAAGTGTAACACAAGTGAGTATTCTTGTGGAAATGGACGTTGCATCTGTGATGGGTTGGTCTGTAATGGATACAACCCATGCGGAGACGAGTCTGACTGTATTGGTGTCCTCGCTGCTGCAGTAATCGTTGGCATTGTATTTGGCTCACTCATTTGTTGTATTGGACTGACTTGCTTGACAATCGTTTGCTGTGCACGACGCCGACGACGCTCTAAGGTAAGAAGTCCCCTTTTTATTCTATATATTCATATATCATTTCATATCAATTTATTGAAAACCTTTTGATAACCTTTTAGTAATTGTACAAAATTCAGGAACCTTTTAGAACTGGCACAACTTTCAGGAACATTTTAGTATTGATACAAAATTCATTCATGAACCTTTTAGTACTGGTATAAAATTCAGGAACATTTTAGTACTGGTACAAAATTCAGGAACCCTTAAGTACTGGTTCAAAATGTAGAAACATTTTAGCACTGGTACAAAATTCAGGAACATTTTAGTACTGGCACAAAATTCAGCAATCTTTTAGTAGTGGTGCAAAATTCAGGAACATTTTAGTACTGGCACCAAATTCAGGAATCTTTTAGTAGTGGTACAAAATGCATGAACATTTTAGTACTGGCACAAAATTTAGGAACATTTTAGAAATGGTAAAAAATTCATGAACATTTTAGTGTAGGTACAAAAATACTGATAAATAGTCCTCTAAAAATTCGTATGTTCCTGCTCGCCTGTATCTCATTGCAACAGTCAACAATCTTCAAACGCCACACAGTGATTACCTCCCTCTGTACTGATAAGGGGAGATCACTGCGTAGAAGATTGGACATTCTGGTGCTAAAACCTTCAAAAAGATATGCTGTTTATAAAGTTTGCCAATTCTAATTTTCAGAGAGGTATATATCAGCCCGTTATTGTGACGCAGACGACAGGATATGGGACCGGATATAACTACACTACATGAAGAAAAATACATATAAAACTGTGTACATATTTGTAATGTCGACCGTAACATTTATATAAACCATATACACGGCAACTGTGAAATTATAAAACAATGTCAAGGTTTTCTCTAAAATGAAAGTTTTCTGTATTATAAATTTGTTACAGGTTTATCGGTAGTTTATAAACGCTTCTTTGAAATAAAACACTAACGTAGCGGATCATTCCCATTTTTATATAGAGTCATATAACATTTTACTAATAATATATGTGTTTGTACTGAATGACTTAACGATTTACGGATGAATTTATTTTCGATTTTAACTCACTATATGTCTTAGTTATAGACAATAGTGCATATATGTTGAAAGTTAACTTTTTGCTTGCTGGCTGTGCACTCTTCACTAATCACATAATACATTTGTATATAATTCATGATAATTGGAAATTGTTTCATGGTTAACGTCCTAGCTCATTTGTCTTTAAATTAACATTTCAAAAGAATAACATATTTTTTTATAAATTTTCAAAAACTTTCATACTTTCATTGATTTGTCATACTGATTTGACTTCCTTTTATCTTTTATAATCCGTTTACTTTTTATTATTTTGTATTTTTCTTCTCTGACGATCTGTTACTAATTGTCGTTGTTTTTACATTTGCTTAACTATCAATCTCTCTAGCAAGTTTAACTTGAAATATTTTATTTTGCTTGTCATCCTGTGTTTTATAAAGAAATTTAATAAAATATATATGAAAAAAAAATAGTTAACTTTCAATATGAAATGCCCTGGTCAGTTTTTTTTTAATCTTTTCTGTTTCATTGTGAAAGAAAAATTATTAGTTAGGTTTGGATCTTATTAAAACAAATCTCGAGTCCATTTTTTTTTATCTAAGTAGAACTTAGTCAGAGGCAAAAATATTGCCATGATCCTCTAGTATTGCTAAACCTACTACCACTTGCATTGAAGTCATCCTTCGCTTGATTCCTATCCGCGTCTGCTATACTTCGTTTAATTTGATTTATTTCACAACATGTTTCTGTCTTTGGTCACTCACGTGGTATGTAACTTGTCAAAGTACGTGCAAGTCAAAACAGTTAAACTGCTTGAGTCGGTGATAGGGAGGGGTTGTGATGAGGAATAATGCGCGATTCAAGACCAATTAAATCCAACCGATTTGAGGATTTGGTGCACATGTTATTATCTGTCTTATAGTGACGAATTTTTTTGTAAAGAATTCGGATGGAGGTATAAAAAGCTTTATTTTATACCGAATGATGCTATATACATTATCTATGATTTAAAAAAATGTTCTGGGTTCAGCGACTTTAATAAGAAAAAAATAGAATGCCGATAAAAGAACAATGGTTTATTACAATGAAGGGATTTGCATTAAAAGTTGAGTAATATTTATTTTTTTTTCCATTGCAAATGTACTAATCAAAAGTTCAATGAAGTTTGATTGGGTCATTTAGCAAAATTTACCAGAACATTAATCAAAAAACATATCTTTTGCTCAGCTATGTATTGTATTCAATGAAACATTCGGCTTAAGCCAGTCAATCACCTAACTATCATCTATAAATGACCTTGTTAACGAGCTATATTTAGCATCTTATAATTCAGTGAAACTTGATTGAATCATTAGTTCAGCACAGAACAAATTCATTTATTATTTCATCTCATTTACTTCGTCGGCAAAATGCTTAATACAATATTAGGCAATTATGTTACTTTGTTCGATAAAAAACTTTTTCATGTAAAAAATTATTAATGTTGTGATAGTTTGTGAGGTCAACAGAAGTCAAATGGTGTCATATATTTGGAATATGAAATTATATTCGTTTCAAATTTGAAATTATTTTTAAATGTTATTTGTATAAGAGATTCGAGCATATTGAAAACTTCTTGAAAAAAAAAATAATCGGTCGAGTTAATTTTTTGATCAGTTTCATTTAGTCATAATTGTTTAATCATATAAAAGTATCGTAGACACAATGTATTGCCAAAAAAAGGAATAAAATCTCAACTAAAAAGAACACATAAAAGATACATTCGACCTTTTTCGCACGGTGTTATATTTTTATAAGTATTTAAAAATCAAACTACGAAAAATGTATAAAGTGTTTGCTCATTTTTAAGATCCATTTCTCGAACGATTTGATTTATCCAAAATATCGCATGTTTTTTTTTTTTTTTTTTTTTTTTTTTGGATTTACTTTGAAAATTCATCTCTGAGCAGTTTACCGTTGAAATTCTTTCAAACTAAAATGCTTTCTCTTCCACAAATAAATTTCTTAACCATGAACATGTTTGCCTTTTTCACTTGAAATGAATTTAAAGCCATTCTTTGGAAAAGATTAACATTCATTAATCATGTGTTAATATAAATTAGCCATCAATTTTGGAATCAAACAACACTTTTCGCGGAGAGACATAAAAATGTCACAAACTGAAATTTTCTATCATCAAAATCGTGTGTACAAAAGAGGAATGTATTAAATTAAGTAAAATATTTTGTAATTACAAGGTGAATTCTACACAAGGCAGGACAAGGTGCATCGATGGTAGATTGCGTTTCCCATTGTCTTGATGACCATCGACCGAGTCTGCAATATTTTCGGCCTTGTCGTGTTTGGCGTTTTCAATTAGTTTTGCGTTTTAAACTATTTCTTAATAAATATATATGAAACGGACTTTGTTCAAGCGTGTGTGACAATTAAATTTAAAAGCAGATAAATAAATAGCAACAATTTATTAATAGTAGTTAAAACAAATCATTCTTTCTGACTTATCTCATTGTTTAAATAAATAGCAATGCACAAAAAATAAATATACATCCATTCTTTCAAACTAATGTAATGACAATTCAATACAAACATGATTTTTGAATGATTAAACATCATACAATTAATAAATTACAATAATTTTTAAACATCTATATATCACAGTTCCACACGGTTTCCATCTTTCAGTCATTCGTAAGTTTTATATCCTGCGTAAAATTTCTGACAAAATTACAGAGGTAAGCACAGATTTTGTTACAACATCTTGGTGGTTATTGAATGGCTTATAAGCTGTATGTCCGGCATGAACTGGGTATGCCCCAAACCTGGAAACTCCGAGCGGCATAAGTGCTGGATACATTATTTTAGGAGCCGGTGCATAGTACGAAGTGGCTGTCATGGCTGCGGGAAAAAACGGTTGCAC
Organism: Ruditapes philippinarum; assembly: GCF_026571515.1. Classification (NCBI taxonomy): domain Eukaryota; kingdom Metazoa; phylum Mollusca; class Bivalvia; order Venerida; family Veneridae; genus Ruditapes; species Ruditapes philippinarum. Next base: position 131,559 of record NW_026853485.1, read on the forward strand.
CGGTTTAATATAGTTTGGTACTGGAACGGTGTTCGGATAAACATAAGAGTTGTACGTCTGTCTGTTTATCAGTTGAGGAGAGAGCAAGTTTGGGAAAAACCCGAGACCTGAAATGATAAGAATAATTGTAATTGTGTCGGCATCATTAACATTTTTAAAGTTCAGTTCTCTTGAGTGATACCCAACATAATTTATAATTTTGCAGGCATGAATAAATTGATGAGCTTTGATGAAAAGGTTAACATATCTAACGCCCTTTCAGCACTGGCCTTCTTTTCAAGAACGATTGATAAAGAGGCAAACTAAAAGCATTTTTGTCGTCTCTGCTTTTCGGAGTATAAAAATTATAGCAATTCTAGAATCAGTATGACAAAATATAAACCTTTATATTGAGAAATGCTTGTAATAAATATGAGTTATCTATGAAGTGCACACTAAGTATTTTCGTAACATTAATGCTCATCAAATAAAATGTATCAAGCAGCGTTTTTATTCATTCATACTTTGCAAGTATTAAAAATGCGTTTAGTCTTAATATTGTGTTACATCGACTGCATTGAAGAAAGTCAATACTAGTACATTTTACTTCGATGAAATAACACACACACAAAAACAGTTAAAATTAAGAAAATTTGGTAGGAAAATGTTTCAATTATGCTGAATTTTTTATCATAATTAGTATTATATTATTTATAATTATTATTATTTTTATTATTATTATTATTTATTTTATGGAAATTGCGAAAAACACTTATATTAAGTTCATGTTAATTAATCTTGTACTTTATTCCAGCGTATGAAATATGATTTATTTCATTTACGATTCATCTATCACTATCCAGATTAAAATGAATCACGTCACGACAAAACAAACATAATGTGTTTGCGACCAGCATTGATCCAGACCAGCATGCACATCCACGCAGCCTGATCAGGATCCATGCTGTTCGTTTACAACTCTATTACAAATAGAGAAACTGATAGCGTACAGCAGGCTAGTTTGGATCCATGCTGGTCGCAATCCCATTTTGTTGGTTTTGTCATCATGATACGGCTCATTATATCTTTTAATAATTTATTAAATTAGGTATCAATTGTATTACATTTGCACGAACAAAAACAAATGAAAGCCGTATTGTTTTAAAATTAAAAAAATTTTATATGAATTAAAATAGTATTTAATTATTAATTATAATTAAATATACATACCATTATTTTTGCTATTATATGCCTGAGCTGTGCCAATGTACACGGTTAAGAGTACCGCAAAGTAAGCAAATCTTGTGAAATCCATAATTTGTTTAATGTGAATATTTGAAGACGATTACTAAAGAGACTTGAAACCTTTTTGTTTTGGTAGCATAAATTTCTGAGTTAGGTATTTATATTAAAGATGATAGGGAGTGCTCGAAAATTGGAAAAGAATATACTTCCTGTCCTAAACCTGAGTAAGCCGTACCCTTTCCGTGTGCTTCATAGCCAATCAAAACGGTCCCAGAAATTGGTCATCAGTAGCCATTTACCTTGTCATTATTATTTTTAATTGAGTCATTCAAATCTGTCGTTTGACATTTTATTTAACGTGACTGTTACAGAAAATGTAAACATTTTGTGTAATGGTCATCGGCAAATGTGTTACTGACCGGAAATGTCATTGGCCGGCCAACACAGCTGCTGTTAAGACAAGGTCATGTTAAGATATCTTTGTTGACTTTAAACCTGCAAAGTATAGAAGTACCTGTATCCAGCGAATAAATCAATTACAGATACGCAATTTCTAGAATTTTTGAAATAGAAAAAAAATTGAATTTTAATCGGGTAACCTTTTCTTCTTCAACTCAAAACAACCTTTCGAAAAGATGCCATTTATTACGCATATGGGTGAAAATCACTGCCATTTAGTACAAATATCTGTGACATTTAAAACAATTTTAACAAATATAATGGTATAATTCAATTTATTACAGACATTGGTTACATTTTATGTTAATAAATTCGTGAAATTCATTTTCATTTACGACAGACATTGGTGAAATTTAAAGCCATTCATTACAGGTATTGGTGAAATTCAAGCCATTAATTACAGAAATTGGTGAAATTCAATGCCTTTTACTGCAGAAATTGTTGAAATTCAATGCACATTATTACATTTTGGTGAATTTTAATGTCATTTAATTATTACAACAGTATTCATGAAATTTGTTGCCATTAATACCATCAATAACAAGGTTTTTTTGTTTTTTTTTTTGTTTTTGTTTTTTAAATCAATGCCATTTACTACAGGTATTGTTGAAATCCAATGCCATTTATTACAGAAATTGGTGAAAGTCAGTCAATTTCAGTTCTCAATGAATGAGAAATAAAACCACAAGAAATATACCTACTTAATCTACTTAAGTATTAAAACGGCTTATAAATCAATTAATTATATTACATGTATTATATTCCAAAAAACGTTCATTATTTCTCTGGTATTTATCATACTATAGTATTAGTACATATGTCCGCGATGCCAATTACCTTCTTTAACGTTACAATTTGTATAAACTATAATCGTTCTCGTTAGTAGTTAAACATAAAGCTGAGTGCTAATGTACTCATTTCACACCTTATTGTTATATGAACCTATTGTCATGCGTATTAAGAGTTACCATATTTAACGCTTGAAATACTTTATATCTTTTGTAGACAATAAAGACAAAACTATTCATTATTTTTGTGGGGAAAATTTCAATTTTATGTACTGACCAGTGCAGACCATGGACAAAACTTGCAATCTTTGTCTGTATGGTCCCATGGATATAATCATATGATACAGGCTAGATTAGGGTTAAGAAAAGTCTTGAACCAACGTTAAACTGGATCAGAAATAAAATAATAATAATATTAATGATATTTAACCAGAAAAAGAGAAGTTCTAACTGCTCCTTTTTTGTTTAAAGTAGGGTTTTATGGTCAAACAATAAAATCAAAGACGAAACATTTATTCAATGGCTTATTAAAATAATTTTTATACATACCGTTTATTAAATATACCATGTTACTACATTGATAAAAATGTATAAAAGCACTAATGCAACTTGTACCTACTTTGCTATGAAGTCATTGTCCTTATTTTTATTGCAGTTTCATTATTTTGGTATTGTCTATGAAACTGATTGTTTCTTGAATTTCTGCTTATTATTGCAACCAACCGTGTTCTGTTTATTGCACCTATGTTTTTTTTAATATTTCATGCTCGTAAACCATCTTAGCGGGCCGTCTTTAGTAGTTGCTTTACACAGTAACATTGTCTTCGAGCAAAGCAGGCTCAAATGTAAGGTGCAATCATGATTTCATTTATTGTTACAATACAATATTTTTTGTTTTACATACTCACATAACAGAAACCTTTGGCAAAGATGATATCTTCTTACATCCATCATTCATTTCAGAAATTGCACTTTGATGCATATGTTAATATCTGATAATTATGAAATAAAAATGATTCATTAGTACATTAAAATATCACTTATTGGCACCGAGGTCATATCTTGATTCAGCTGAAATTGATTGAAAAAAAAATGAACTTAATTGAATTCAGTTAATTTTACAATGTTCTGTTTGAGGCAAGCAGTTTCGTAATAGAATTGTCGATTAACCGTTCTTAAAGATAACGAAAAATAAATGAGTGTATTGTCTAAGTTTTTAATTAAATTTAATTATGATAATATCATAACTCATATTATGCACCTGGTACCTATCTATCTTTCTTTGACCATGTGGCCATATTTTCGTCTGCTAATTAAAAGCTTCAACATTTTGTACACGGAGATTGGTACCTCAAAATTTCAATCCTGATAAAATTTCTTTTTCAGATAAAATATTAATGTTATTTTAATATTATGGATCATAAATTTATATTTGAAAGTGTATAATAGAATCTATTTTTGCTTCTTTGAAAAGCATGAAAGATACACTAATTTACAAAATGGTATCTAATATTTAATACACATGTAAATGATATGAAAACTTTTACAAAAAAAAAACAACAACAAAAAACCGGCAGGACAGGTTTTTTTTCTAATTGTTAAGAAGTTATCAATAATGCACCAGATAAAATCCAGGGCCTTCAAGCCCATGTAACACAGAGGTTTGTCCAAACTCTCTGTTCTGTTTCGGTGCCATATGACCTATACTGTGTTAGTTTTCCGTAAACCAAACCAAAAAACCAATACATGCCCTTCTTTTCAACCGCTTTTGCCATTTTCTTGCTCGGTGCCACACTTGGTGCCTATCCGTTGGCCCTGTAGCTAGAAATATTGTCATTTATGATCGTTAGGGTCTCTTGGTTAACTCTGAACACATATATTTTATACATGCGCGGTAAAAAATGTTTTTTAATTTGCTATTTTCGTTTGACATTTATACAATCATCTTGAATTCTGTATTAAATGCCAATTAGGCTGTCTTCAAATCACGAGAAGGGTATGATTAATGCAGTGGCAACATAATGGTCAACAAAACAATGAATATTAAATTTTCAAAATCTATCTGATGACGGGTTTAATTAAAAAGATAAAGCTATTGACAAATGGATATTAATATGTTTGTTTTTCGCTGAACAAGAAACATTCCAAAAGTAAATGCATCTTATTAAAGAACGGAATCTCAGAAAATTCCTTGCAAGCTTTGTTTTTGCTTTTATTTTTTGTTTCTTCTTTTTTTTAAAATTCCCGGAAAATGTTACTGGAAAAAACACAACAAAAAACAACAACATACAACAGTGAATTATATCTTATAGTTAAATGATAACGTAGCATTACTTATGAGATAACATATGCATAACTTGATAACTAAAGAAGATTACATTTGTAAGTCTATGTGCATGATTGCTGCAAATGAAGTATAGATATTAAAAGGTATCGTTTTAACTATATATACACTCTCGAAAATTTACAATGTTTATTCATAAGAAGACACTGATATGAAAAGTTAACCATTCCCTTAAATAAATTTATTTAAATATTGAATGTTTTACCCTCTAGTGATATGACAAGTACGCGATTGGTCATTTCTTAAATTAAGACATCAAAAGACGGACTAGGACAAGGAGCGGAATTTTGACACACGCAAATGTTAAACGTCAGTAAAAGGTGATATTTAATTTTGAAATTTCAGAGTTCATTTGCCGATGGCACTGTCGGCTATGTTTATTTTTTTTTTTTTTTTTTTTTTTTTTTGGCGACACAGTATAGGTCATATCGCGGCGTCCCAGGCTTTGTTTAATAGTAAGGTTCATATTTATAAATCTTTGTATAATACTGCACGTTTGTTACGTCGCTTTTCATTGGATAATCGTGACGTGTATAGAATAGATTTGAATATATTTCATCTTCTTTATAGTGATGAACTGTTTAATGGCATTTATGGAATAAAGGGCTTTGAATTACAAATTTAATAATATTGTTAGATAGTTGTTTTTTTTTCGTGCAAACGTTTTAATCAAAACTTCAATGAAAATTGATTGGGTCATTTAGCAAAATTTATTAGAACATAAATCAAATAACCTATCTTTTGCTGTGCTCTGAATTGGATTCAATAAAGCTAGTCAATCACCTTACAATCATTTGTGAATGACCTTGTTACCGAGCTATATTTAGCAACTTATAATTCAGCGAAACTTGATTGAATCATTAGTTCAGCACAGAACACATTCATTTATTATTTCATCTCATTTACTTCGTCGGCAAAATTCTTAATACAAAATAAGGCAATTATGTTATTTTGTTCGGTAAAAACGTTTTCCTGTAAAGAATGTTTATAGTTGTGATAGTTTGTGAGGTCAACAGAAGTCAAATGGTGTCATATATTTGGAATATGAAATAGTATTTGTTTAAATTTGAAATTATTTTTACATGTTATTTGTATAAGAAATTCGAGCATATTAAAAACTTCTGAAAAAAAAGAAATGATAGGTCGAGTTAATGTTCATTACATTGATCAGTTTCATTTAGTTATAATTGTTTAATCATATAAAAGTATCGTAGATACAATGTATTGCAAAAAAAAAGAATAAAATCTCAACTAAAAAGAACACTTAAATTAGTATTTTTTTTAGATAAACTTTGAAAATTCAACTCTGAGCAGTTTACCGGTTTGAAATTCTTTCAAACTAAAATGCTTTCTCTTCCACAAATAAATTTCTTAACCATGAACATGTTTGCCTTTTTAACTTGATTTGAATTTAAAGCCATTCTTTGGAAAAGATGAACATTCATTAATCATGTAACCTGAGTTATTCTTTAATATAAATAAGACATCAATTTTGGAATCAAACAACACTTTTCACGGAGAGACATAAAAATGTCACAAACTGATCATCAAAATCGTGTGTACAAAACAGGAAAGTATTTAAAATAAGTAAAACATTTTGTAATTAAAAGGTGAATTCTACAAAAGGCAGAATAAGGGGCATGGATGGTAGATTTCGTTCCCCGTTGTCTTAATGTTCATCGACCGAGTCTGCAATATTTTCGGCCTTGTCGTGCTTGGCGTTTTCAATAAGTTTTCCATTTTAAACTTTTTTTTTTAAATAAACAAATATGAAAAGGACTTTGTTTAAGCAAGTGTGACAATTAAATTTACAAGCAGATAAATAAAAAAACTCTGTCCGTATCGAAGCAACAATTTATTAATAGTAGTTAAAACAAAACATTTTTTGACTAATGTCATTGTTTAAATAAATAGCAATGCACAAAAAAATAAATATACATCCATTCTTTCAAACTAATGCAATGGCGATTCAATACAATTATGATTTTTGAATGATTTAACATCTTACAATTAATAAATAACAATAATTTTTAAACATCTAAATATCACAGTTTCCTATGGTTTTCATCTTTCAGCCATTCGTAAGTTTTATATTCTGCGTAAAATTTCTGACAAAATTACAGAGGTTAGCACAGATTTTGTAACAACATCTTGGTGGTTATTGAATGGCTTATAAGCTGTATGCCCGGCATGAACTGGGTATGCTCCAAACCTGGAAACTCCAAGCGGCATAAGTGCTGGATACATTATTTTAGGAGCCGGTGCATAATACGAAGTGGCTGTCATTGCTGCGGGAAAAAACGGTTGCGCCGGTTTAATGTAGTTTGGTGCCGGGACGGTGTTCGGATAAACATAAGAGTTGTACGTCTGTCTGTTTATCAGTTGAGGAGAGAGCAAGCTTGGGAAATAAACCAAGACCTGAAATGATAAAAAATAATTGTAACTGTGTCGGCATCATTACCATTTTTAAAGTTCAGTTCTCTTTGAGTGATGCACAACATAATTTATAATATTGCAAGCATGATTAAATTGATGAGCTTTGATGAAAAGGTTAACATATCTAACGCCCTTTCAGCACTGGCTTACTTTTCAAGAACGATTGATAAAGAAGCGAACGCAAAGCATTTGTCGTCTCTGCTGTCCGGAGTATAAAAATCATAACAATTCTAAAATTAGTATGACAAAATATAAACAATAATATTGAGAAATGCTTGTAATAGATAAGTGTTATCCATGAAGTACACACTAAGTATTTTCGTAACATTAATGCTTATCAAATAAAATGTACCAAGCAGCGTTTTTATTCATTCATAGTTTGCAAGTATTAGAAATTGCGTTTTCTGACTATTTTGTTACACCGATTGCATTGAGGAAGGTCAACACTAGTACATTTTACTTCGATGAAATATCACAAAAAAATCAGTTAAAACTAAGGAAATTTGGTAGGAAAACGTTTCAATTATGCTGTATTTTTGAATAATTGATCTATATCATTTTACTATATATACATATAACGAAGCTGTTCGTTCCTATGAGTTATTGAAATATCTCTTTCTGTAAAAAATAAATGTGATTTATTCTTATGATTAAAATAGGTATCAATTAAATTACATTTGCCCGAACAAAAACAAATTAAAGCCGTATTATTTGAAGATTAAAATAGACATTCAATTTTATATGAATTAAAATAGCATTAAATTATTAATTATAATTAAATATACATACCATTATTTTTGCTATTATATGCCTGAGCTGTGCAAATGTACATGGTAAAGAGAACCGCAAAGTAAGCAAATCTTGTAAAATCCATGATTTGTTTTATGTGAATATATTTGAAGACGAATACACAAGATACTAGAAACCTTTTTGTTTTGATAGCATAAATTTCTGAGTTGGGTATTTATATTAAAGATGATAGGGAGTGCTCGAATATTGGAAAAGAATATACTTCCTGTCCAAAATCTTAGTCAGCCGTACCCTTTCCGTGTGCTTCATTTTTATTAGCCAATCAAAACCGTCCCAGAAAGTGGTCATCTTTAGCCATTTACCTTGTCATTATTTTTAATTGAGTCATCCAAATCTGTCGTTTGACATTTGATTTTACGTGACTGTTACAGAAAATGTGAACATTTTGTGTAATGGCCATCGGCAAATGTGTTACTGACCGGAAATGTCATTGGCCGGCCAACACAGTTGCCGTTAAGACAAGTTTATGTTATGATATCTTTGTTGACTTTAAAACTGCAATGTATAGAAGTACCTTTAATTAATACATTTTCAGAAGATTTGAAATAGAAAAAAAATGAATTTTATAAACCGATATTAAATACGGCTATGACGCTTTCTTTTTCACCTCAAAACAACCTTTCGAAAAGATGCCATTTATTACGGATATTGGTGACATTCCATGCCATTTATTACAGATATTTGTGAAATTCAGCACAATTTTTAACAAATATAAATAATTAAATGGTGAAATTCAGTTCAATTTATTACAGAAATTGGTTAAATTTAATGTTAATAAATTCGTGAAATTCAATGCCGTTTGTTATAAAAAATTCGTGAAATTCAATTTCATTTACGACGGACATAGGTGAAACTTAAAGCCATTCATTACAAATATTGGTGAAATTCAATGCACATTATTACATATTTTGGTGAATTTTAATGTCATTTAATTTACTACAGATATTCGTGAAATTCAATGCCATTAATTATAGTTTATTTTAATCAATGCCATTTACTACAGGTATTGTTGAAATCCAATGCCATTTATTACAGAAATTGGTGAAAGTCAGTCAATTTCAGTTCTCAATGAATGAGAAATAATACCACAAGAAATATAGCTACTTAATCTACTTAAGTATTCAAACGGCTTATAAATCAATTAATTATATTATTATATTCCAAAAAACGTTCATTATTTCTCTGGTATTTGCGTACATTTTATGATATTATATTATTAGGACATATGTCCGCAATGCCAATTACCTTAAGTTTACGATACAATTTGTATTCACTATAATCTTTCTCGTTAGTAGTATAACATAAAGCTGAGTGCTTATGTACTCATTTCAACTTATTGTTATCTGAACTTATTGTCGTGCGTGAAATACTTTATATCTTTTATAGACAATAAATGGAAAACCATTCAGCATTTTTGTGGGGAAAATTTTACATGGTGACTTACAAGAGACCAGTGTAGACCATTGCAAAAGGGGTTGATCTTGGTCTGCACTGGTGCCATGAATAGAATCAAGTCTTGAGCCAACGCTAAACTAAAGTGCTATAAAATCATAATATAAAGTGATTGTCTCACAGAAAAAAAAGAAGTTAAAACTGCTTCGTTTTTGCTTAAAGTATGGTTATATGGTCAAACAGTAAAATCAAAGACGAAACATTTATTCACTGGCTTATTAAAATAATTATTATACATACAATTTATTAAATATACCATGTTACTACATTGTATAAAGTGTATAAAAAATGTATAAAAGCAGCGATGCAAATTGAACCTACTTAGTATGAAGCCATTGTGATTGATTTTTTTTTGTTGCAGTTTCAACATTTTGGTATCGTCCATGAGACTGATTTCTCCTTGAATTTATGCTTATTATTCCAACCAACCGAGTTATGTTTATTGCACCCATCTTTTTTATGTTTCACGCTCGAAAACCATCTTAGCGGGCCGTATATAATAGTTGCCTTACATAGTAACATTGTCTTCAAGCAAAGCAGGCTCAAATCTAAGGTGCAATTATGATTTCATTTATTTTTACATAACAATATTTCTTTGTTTTACATACTCACTTTACAGAAACCTTTGGCAAAGATAATATCTCCTTACATTCATCATTCATTTCAGAATTTGTTCTTTGATGCATATGTTCCTATCTGATAATAATAAAATTAATACGATTCATAAGTACACTAAATATCACTTGTTGGTACCAAGTTCATATCTTAATTCAGCTGTAATTGAATGAAAAATTGAACTTAATTAAATTAACTTAATTTTACAAGAGCGTGTGTTTAGGCAAGCAGTTTCGTAATTGAAATTTCAATAAACCGTTCTTAAAAATAACAGGGAAAAAATTGAGTGCATTGTCTTATTCGTAATTAAATTTAATTATGATAGTATCACAACTCATATAATGCAACTGGTGCCAATCGAGCTGTCTTTCACCATGTGACCATATTTTCGTCTGCTTTTTACAAACTTCAACAATTTCTACACACAGATTGGTACCTCAAAATTTCAATACTAATAATTTCTTTTTTTTCAAATATATATTATTGTCGTTTAAATATTATGGATTATAAATTAATATTTGAAAGTATAAAAAAAGAATCTATTTTTGCTTCTTTGAAAAGCATGCAAGATTCACTAATTTACAAAACGGTGTCTTATATTTAGTACACATGTAAATGATATGAAAACTTTTACCAAAAAAACACACGACAGGACAGGTTGTTCTTTTTCTAATAGTTTAGACGTTATCTATAATGCACCAGATAAAATCCAGGGCCTTCATCCCCATGTAACACAGAGGTTAGCCCAAACCATATGTTCTGTCTCGGTGCTATATGACCTATACTGTGTTAGTTTTTCGTAAACAAAACCAACAAACCAATACATGCCCTTCTTCTCTCCCGCTTTTGCCATTTTGTCCGGTGCCCCCACTGGGTGCCTATCCGTTGGTCCTGTAGGTAGAAATATTGTCTTTTATGATCGTTGGGGTCTCTTGGTTAACTCTGCACACCTGTTTTGCTGTAAGTACATATATTTGGTGAACAGTTGTGCACGGCATGGTCGGGTAAAAATGGTTTACAATTTTGCTTATTTCTCGGTATGATTATTTCTTATATCACACACATCTATATTTTGCATCTGGTATTATAAATGTGACCAATCTAGGGGCTGTCTTCAAAGGACAACAAGGGTATGATTAATGCAGTTGCAACACAATGGTCAACAAAAACAATTAATATTGAATTTGCAAAATCTATCTGATGTTTGGTAAAATTAAAAAAGATAAAGCTATTGACAAAAGGATATTAATATGTTTGTATTTCGCTGAACGAGAAACATTCCTAAAGTTTATGTGCCTTTTTATTAAAGAACGGTCTCTCAGAAAATTCCTTGCATGTTTCGGTTTGCTTTTATCTTATTTTTTTTTTCTTCTCGAAATTCCTTGAGAAGTTTTCTGAGGAAACAAAGAAACAAAAAACACACGCAACAGTTAATTATCATCATTAAAGATAGCATAGCATTTCTTAAGGTAACATATACGGTTGTATATACATAACTTGATAACTAAAGAATATTACGCTTTTATGTTACTAGATTATGTTGTGACAAATAGAGTAAATGTTTAAAAAGACAGAATTTTAACTATGGATACACTTTCAAATCTTTACAATGCGTATCATTATGTACGTTTTTTTTATTCCGTTTAGAGATTCAAATCTTATATAATAGTCATTTATAAGAGGTATGGTAAAAAGATTCCCGGAAGATGTTCATATGTGCGGAATGCGTTCATATGCGCCGAATGTTTTCATAAGTTTAAAATTTTAATATTGTCCTAATTTTTATACTTGAAAAAAATTCAATGTTCAATCAATTCAATTGCAAAATATTACTTATTTAATGTCGCTCGGTATGTATGTGGACTTTTAAAAAGGCACAAAAAGTAGCTTTGCTACTCGAGGATTTCGGTTCCCCGGACATGACCGACTAGTTTAGATTTTAAAGAAGTGTTGGTCATTTTTGTCCTTAGTCCGAGAGATATGTATTAACGTCCATGAAGAGATAATTTTCTTGAGCGAAGTAGGTTAAATGCTTGGAGCACAATAAAGCGTTCTGGTTTCATTAGGGCAACGCTATCAAGAGGGAAAGCACGTGAATGATCGCATTGGGGTGGCTGTGTTATGTTGGTCGCGAGAATCACACCGATTGATGGTTCTCAACGTTACGTCAATGAGTAGACTTGTTGGATATGGTGCATTTAGATATTTCAGTAGCATCCTTAACTCCAGTTGCAGTATTTTTTTACATTATTTTGTTTTTATCTGGATAGTATATGGGATATGCGATCGTTGCCTGATTTCATTGTTAATAGTGTCTTTAATTGTTTATATATTTTTTTGTGTTTTTTATAGAAAAGAAAAATAGATATGCAGTGACGGTCAATGTAAGACTGTGTTTAACGGCTCGAAGGTTTTTATAATTATCTATTATCTATCTACATATAGGTATATTGCTAGTTTTTCGCGGTGAAGGTAGGAGTCGTATGTACAAGGTCGTTTAAGAAAAAACTATCTTATGTCATGTTATTATGACATGTGAGTGGGAGACGTGCTCAGTGGAAACGTTGTTGGATCAAATTGCAAGGTAGCGGGTTGGGTCGAGTATTGTGTTTGTTGTCGAATTTAACAACATCTAATTTAGATTTTAGAGTATAGAAATTGGTATCTATGTTTTGATGATTGAAGTTCGTCCTTCGATACCGGTTTATTATTTGTATTTTGTTGTCTAAGTTTTGCATGAATGTATTGAAGGAAGTAAAAGTTGGACTTCCTATGTTTATTTTATTATTATAGAAGGTTGAAAGTACATACTGATTCGATTTGTAATGCGTGTAGTACTGTCGTGCCATTCCTGTAAAAAGTACTAATTTGCTTTGCTATTTAAAAAATTGTTAATGATTTTACCCTCTGAGTGATAATGTTACATGGTAATATGATTGGTCATTTCTTAAATTGAAGACATTCAAAAGATGGTCTAGGAGGCGAAACATGTTTGAACTATATTTGTGTGATCACAGTGCAGCTCAATGTAAACGTCAGGGTTAATGTGATAATTCTATTTTGAAAGGATTAATTTTGAGGTCACTTCATGCCAAATGCCACTCGTGTTGTCGGCTATGGTTTATCATATGCATTCATGGCGAATATCATTTCATGATTCATTCTAATCCTATTAAATAATAACCCTTAGCTCACGTTCATTTTGTATAGTTAAAAAAGATATATATTTGGTTTAAAACAATGTCAATACACTTAATGTTATTTGAAAGACAGGGCGATGACGATATCATTATTATTGGTTATTCTTAGTTCAAAGTATAGATATAAATAGATATTGTTTGTACCCAATTGTAGAATGTGTGTCAAATGCACTAATTATTGGTGGGTGGTGTTCAATATCTATATGCGAATTATTGATGCGTCAAGGTATACTGACAAATGATAATGTATGTGCATTATTTTTAATGATATTGTTTTACAGTAAGCTAGACTTTCGTTTTATCAAATAAAATAGCAGCTGCAACCCAATTGTATAAGAACGGTGGGTTAATTAACCTCTGGGTTAAACGCTAAACGCTGGGTTATAATTTAAGCCACTTTGGTTACGTAACCAATTTTGGTTAGTCCACTTGTTAAACGAGATAAACCTAAAGGTTACTAACACAGAATATGGTTTAAAATTAAACCGCTGGTTAAACTACCAAAACTAATCCCGACTGCAATTAATTCATATCCGCGTTATGTGTATTTTCTGCTGGAATTATGTGTCCAAGATTTAGACGAGCTCAATTAACGACGATGGGTTTCATCGCGCTTCCATTTTTATTACAATCGAAGAAATTTTTCTCGATAGTAAGAGTATAAGAATGGTTCAAAATTTTCAATTAAGATGTTAATTTGTCACTCTACACCTGTATTTTAAGGTTACAATATCATCCATTAAGATTCAAATGTATCAACTATAACTTTACGTAGGATGACTTGTATTATTCGACTCGGGAAACTGATGTCACGTGGATTAATGTTAATTTTATAACCACGAATATCCTTGTGCTTACTAGATTATTTTGCCTATAAGACAGTGGTTCAGAAGAAATTTATTAGTATGGGTTTTATTGTCAAGATGAATATTAGGTGAATTGTGGTCTTTGATAAGATTGAGTGAACGTTTAGTTCATAAGATAAGTAGTTCGTCATTGTGATAGTGTCCGCGACATTGTGTCTACTGACCGGGTTCGTTGTCGTAGATTAGTGAGAACCGTGTCAGTGTCTGGTCATGCATTGCGTTGCTATTGGCTTGCTTGTTACAAATTAAATGTAAGCTGCAAATGAGCATTCAAATCTATGCCGTCAACTGGACGATATGAAAAATGGTTACGAATGTTATAATTAGTCATAACCAAGAACACTCGGATGCAGAAGTATTACGACGCTATATATTTTCGCTATCAGATTCGTACCTAAAACGTATCGAAGACACCAAAATATTTTGCTGTAACGATCAAAGAAATGTAATTTTGAATGATTTTTTGCTCGCTCAAACTCTACTCGTCTGTAAAGTATTCTCTATAATCAGTATGTAGAACTAGTCTTGTTTCAGTAGACTTAATTCAATCATTGGTTCACTTTTGGGAACATCTTGTTAGCAATTTTTCCAAAGCTATGTTGTCTATGTATATCGGATAGACCTTTACTGAAAGTTTAACATATTATTATGGTTAGTAGTTATTTTGCAAATAAATATAGGAAATATGATCATAGAATTAAGGTCTAGTTCTGGCTTATTAAACGGCTAAACAAGCAACAAAAAAAAAAAACAACATGAAAAATACATTAATGAACAATAATCGACTTTGCTTTCTTGTTGGACTGTTATGACTGACATCGCTTTATTTTTATTAAACATTCTACATGTTTTAATAATTCTCAGCTGTATTTAGTTCAACCAGGCACTTCTGAAATGCAAAAATCAACTTGGTTCCCAGCAGTTAAATTTAGCTAAGAACAAGAAGAAAAATAGCTAAATGGATCGACAGCTAATTTATGAAAAAGAAGAACAATGATGACGTGCGATAGTCTTAAAATTTACGACCTGATAATTAAGTCCTCTTTTCATGAACATATCAAGAATGATTTTAAATTTACCTCTACTCTAATTTTGTATTAATTTTTGTTTTTAAGTACCCTGTTGCCCTACAATATTATGTTAGGTGAATTCTTACATATGTCATATATAATAGTTTGTGATATGTTACTTATACATATGTAGTCTGTTGTTTAGTAAAATAAATCGACTTAACATTAAATGAATGATTGGAACCTTTTTGTCAGTGTAGTTATTGCTTGGCTCAAGCAGAGGTTGCGTTGATGTTTTATATCTTGCGAGTGTTTTGTCCATTAAGACCTTTTGGAATAAGGTTAGCTGTGTCAGGTTAGCGTCAAACGACACCTTAACCTCCCCCCCAGCCTTGATACCCAGACAGTAGGAGCTTCCAGAGGACCCCTGTCAAATTTTGTGGTCACAGTTAGAGCGACTTTCACTCCCTATAAGACAGCTGTTCAGGCCCCCAGCAAAATCCAGGTGAAGACACCTTTTGACCCTCTTTATTCCTCATTTTTTTTTTCCTAATAAAGGTAAAGTAAGAGACAAGCGTGTGGTCAAGGTTAGCGTAACTCAAAAGCTTATATACTACGATGGTTATTTGTTAGCTTTTATTGATATGCTCATTGAAGTAGGTTAAAATCCAGGGTTTCAATATATGTCATAATGTAAGAAGTTATAGACTGACTGGGTTACCATCTGACGCAATAAACAATAAGTTAGCCTATATATACTTTAAAGTAAGTGCATACATGTAAAAGTCTATATCTGGTTGGAAAATTAAAGGGTGTTCTGCAAAATTGTTTTCTAGAAATTTCTATATATTGCGTGTATAGAAAGTTATTATTATTTTGTTAAAATAATTCTATTTTCAATCTACAATTTTAAAGTCTGAAAACAATAAATTATTTAATAAATAAATACATCCCTCATATTAACAATTGGTAACATATTTGGCATTTCTAAATTTCTCTTCTCCCTCCCTCTATTTATTGGCTGTATTTATTAACCCCTCTCGTCCCTTCATAAGAAATTAT
Source organism: Ruditapes philippinarum (assembly GCF_026571515.1). NCBI lineage: Eukaryota > Metazoa > Mollusca > Bivalvia > Venerida > Veneridae > Ruditapes > Ruditapes philippinarum. The sequence continues at coordinate 147,825 of NW_026853485.1, forward strand.
CAAGAGTAGGCAATGGGGATAGATATAGTTTGGAATATATCTCATCCACATGCCAATGTTACAAGGTATATCATGCCTCCAATGATATCCTCAATATATGCTTTCAATATCATTCTTGAGTGTCCAATCATAAATATTTACTTTTCAATTGTTTACATTATAATAAAGAAGCAGAGTATTCTTTATAGCGAGTGTGTATCCACAGATTCGTGAGGTACAGATGGTTTCATACGTCGATATGAGATTGTGTGTTGAATATGCTGACTGGAGGAAACGTATCGATAGGTACTGTATATAGATGTAGGGTTGTTTATTCGGCTCAAGCGGGCTTAATTGCGTGGATGAGTAATAGTTTTGGTCTGAGAAGCATAGAATGAATATTGACGTGTGATATTTGCTGTTATGAGATATACCGCGGGGTGTGGTACATAAGAATAGTGAAAGATATTGAACTAGATGGTGTGTGGTAGTAGTTATGAGGAAATTGGCCTGATTTTTCCATGTGTCGGTAGCGTGGTCTTGAGTTATGGTCCGAAATTACAGTGAGATTTTGGGCTTTGTGCGACGATTCAGGATGATTTAATAGTAGTGTAGTCAGTGAGAGATCCCGCTTTAGTGGCTGTTGGTTTGTGAGAGGCAGTGTCTCGTTTCCTATCCTTGCAGAAAAGGTAAAACAACATATGCTTTTCGGATAGATCTATTTAATGTGTCAGTCATAGTGAGAACACGAGTGTAGTCTGTGTATGGTTGTCCAGTTAAAGATTCTGAGTATGAGTGATGTTGTCCGTAAGTGTATGTAGAGTGACAGTGTTAGTGTCGTGGTTGTTCAGTGCATTGAGTGTGGCGGGTTTTGGTATAGGGATCTGTCATGTATGAGCGTCTACGGCATGAGGACATTGATTAGGTTTATAGAACGTTTTTATGCGGGATGTAGTTGGATTGCATCAGGTGCTGAATTTGTCTGTTGTGTGGTAGATATATGCATATACGAGCGGTCTTGACTGTTCAGAAGAAGAAGTATATCTTGCGTATGTGGTTGATCTGTGGTCGTGTGATATCGAATAGAATGGTGTATGGTATAGTATGATGTGCCATGGTTTCGGAGGATTCACTACCATGATGTGCTTGTCGCTATGTTATGTTGGTTTTGGGACTTAGGCTGTAGCTGTGGTCGTTGATATTATCGTTCTATGCTGTGTCGGACTTATGGGTATGGATATGTTAGATTTTGACTGGCGTGAGGTTGATTTGTTGTTAGCAAGTGCTGTTTGTATGAAAATATAGACTGTTTACGTGTTAAGGTATATTTTCGGAGTTTGCGTACGTAGATGTTCGATAGTACTGTATGGGTGAGTCAGCTGCTAGCTTGACATCTTGTGTTCTCGAGGTGGTGATTGTGATAGTGAAGATGTTTTAGCGATATGATGAGTGGTGCGAGATGTGATATATTTCCGTGCTTGTAGCATCAGTGGGGAGAATAGTGTGACGTGAGTATGTTCGGTGGTCAGTCAGAGGTTGTGGTCGATATGTGGACTGATTAGTGACAGTCGATGGGTAGGCGGAGGTTAGAATCTAGGATAATTGTCTGTATGATAGAGAATGGCGCATGAGGACAGAGGTCGCTGTGTTCAGTTTATCGTAGCTTGCAGTAATGTAGCGATCATCTCTTGATGTAGATCCACTGTGTGAGCTGTTAGGAAGTGAGAAGATAGAGGCTTGACGATTTATTGCAGTTTTATTCTTTGATGTAGTATTACTACTGCTGCTGATTAGTGAGGTTCGTGGTAGAGTAGTATTTGGATGTGGCACATATGGGTTGTGTGGTCAGTGGACTATGTTGCGTGCGGTTGGATCTCGTGTTCTTTCGCGTTCTGGTCTCGCGTGATTTCGCTGCTGTCACGTAGTTCATCGGTCGATGTGGCTAGCTGTGTATTCAGGGCTTGTATCGCAACATGGATAGGTCGTGTGATGGTGTGGGAGCGGAGAGGAAGAGGAGTATATATCGATAGTAGGTTGCTGCCATGTTGGTCAGCATTGCTATGGTAGTATCAGGGGTGCGTGGTGTAGTCGGTGGAGCTTGTGCAGGCGTGCGTGGTGAGGTTCTGGCACAGTGATTCTCTAGACGCGCTAGAAATGTTAGGTTCGGTAGAGTATGGTGGGTGAGTGTCGGTAATATTGAATGAAGCGTTCATTTTAGCTGTGTGTTACGTGACAGTGAGTTGGTGTCGATGGATCGTTGTTATAGTGGGAGGCGTTGCTGCGTGTATTGATGATGCGGCGGTTTGGTCAAGAGAGAGACAGCGGGAATCTTCTCTTGAGTTTCTGGAGTTTGCGTGAGATAGCTTAGAGGGAGCGTTGATGTCAGTATTAGTAGAGTTGTGGTATTGGGCGAAGAGTGTGGAGAGCGAAGAGCAGGCTGATGGATGGTCTGTTGTTAGCATAAAGAACACACAGTGATGAAAAACAAAGCCAGCACACATACGCACGACACATAACAAGTCGCATATAATGTCTGTAAGTAACTGAGGATGAACCTTAATTAATAACTAACTTAATTGCATGTAGGCGAGTCATTCCCAATTTCAGTTTGATTAGGAATTTTTTTGTAGAGGTTCGGAAAAAATAATGCATTGATTAAGATATGATAATTACATGTATTTTAGGTTGTTGAATAGACGCTGAGTGAGATAGATGTAATCAAAAGTTGTATCAATCAATATATTTGCTTGTTTTTGGTTGAAAGCTAGATCATTTAAATTAACTGACGAATGGAGAGCAACTCTGTCGGCGATTGTTTTGGCTTTAGGAATCGTACTAATGTCTTTTAGTACAGTAGATAAGCGGGTATAGGCAATGCCAAGGAATATGGAGTAATGAACAATAATAGTACTCTTAGTAGTGATGATGGAGCTTGCTCTGTGTTTGATTTTAGGCCAACTTTCTCAATCACAGAAATGCAAACGAAAACTAGCAAATAAGTTTCTAGTTGTGTTGTTGCAACTGAATAGGTTGTGTCCACGTGCTTGTATGGAAGGAGGGTTATAATATGATGCATTGTATGACTCAGGGTGTAAGCCTTGATGAGCATGTCATAATACATGATATGGATGGATAGTTCCAGCTAGAGGATTTCGGTGTCTCTAAAGGTGATAATATTAGGTCTGTCCTCACTAGTGTTCAGTGTGGACCTGTAAAGGCCTGTTGGTGCATGTATGGTGTGATGACGTTGTTACATGTGTAGTTATGTGTGATGGTTGGACGTCAATGTACAGTGGCCGAAAACGCGAGCACGCATGTCTGCAGGACTATATGTTTTCCATTGTGTTTGATTCGGAGAAACAAAATTTAATACTGATACAAATCACAAGTATAAGTATGCTGGCGTGATCGTGTAAATTGCACGGCTCATCTAGGTGTTTTTGGCTGATGCCGTAGTTGTTGTAGTCTTTGGCGCGTAGTGGGGATGCGTCGGCCGGGCTGCGGAGTACTGTGGTCTGTTTGTACGATACATGTGCAATAGGACGACTGTGAGTAATTTTGTGATTAATGCGAAGGGAATATCTCATTAAATTGTCTCTTTCGGCAAGTGCTGTCTAATCCTTAGTATGCGATCTTCAATTGGTGTGTTATGTCGGGGGTTTTAAAAATTGAGATATGTTTGTTAGTCAATGATTTATCTGAATGGTAATCCGAGCAATCGGGACACGGTGATGTTGATTATAGAGTTCAGAGTCACTCATCTGTGTCGATTTGAATTATTTGTCTCTCTATGTACCTGTTACAATGATGGGTGACGTAGCGGATGCGTCGTTGAGCTTGAGAACTATATGGTCCCTTCATATTACGTTCTATGCTACGATCGAGTTGAGATGAGATTTGTCTGTAACGGTAGTTGGTGTGCCGCATACGCATGAGGCGGTGCTAGAACGGGAAGGACTTTATGAGTGAGATATGGTTAGTATTGATTTCTATACGGCAGTACATGAGATGCCTGGACAGCAGGTTTGTTACTGTTTGGGTTATTGACATAGAATCTGTTCTGTTTATATTAGTGGGGTTGGGCCGGAAGACCAACTAGTGAGTTTGGTATTGCAAAAGTATTGTACATCTTCAAAAGGGAATTTACCTTGTTTTCGTCTCTGGTGGTGATAGGTGCTGAGAGTCGATAGACGTGGCCCATATTCAACAGTTGAAATTTTTCCTGCTGATCTAAAGGTCGTGGAGAGACTGACATACAGCGCGCATTTTGTTATTAATGCGAAATATCACAAGTCCAAAATTATAGCAGTGAGACTGATAAGATATTTCATATTCTTTCAAGTAAAAGTATTGGGGTCGATGGAATACTAAGTGGTTGAGTGTTAGGCACTTGTTTGTTCTAAATATTGACGTGTTTTCAATTACTTAGATAGTAATTAGTGTATACGCAACATCGTACTCATGCGTTCGCATTACAAATGTTGCGCCACTTTCTCATGTATAGACTGAATCATGGGCTACAAGGTTTTCGACCTGCATATTTTTTTTTCATCTCAATGATCGGCTGGCGGTGTTACATACGAAGTAGCCGGCTGACGCGTTAGAACTGGCTGTTGTTATTTGCTCTGATGCTCTGGATAGAAAAAAGTGGTTGTTGGTTTGTCATCTCATGTTTCCACCGTCTACGTGTGATCGTGGTCAAGGTAGTGCTTTTTATTAAAGAATGTTTTCGTTTGCTGGTGGAGGCTGTCACAGATATGGTGGTGAGATGTTGTGTCAATGTATTCTCGATTAAATAAGTGTCGATCATTATCAGTCTCGAAGGGCAAAAGTGACGCGACATAAAAAGTTGAGATGTCCCACGAAGCGTACTAACGGCAGCCATTTTATTTCTGGGTTAATGATTTAGTTTGGTTATGAGATTTAACGGCTCTCCTCCTATAGCGTGGGTTACAGTTGTTATTTAAACCAGAAAGCTTTCTGACATGCTGGTGACTTGGTTAATTTTTAACGAGGCAAATTTTATACAATCGGTTGACACCAATATAAGTTTATAACCCAAATAAGTTTAACTAAGCCTGGATTTACCCAGTTGGTGTAAAAAGAGAGGTTAACGACTGAGAATGCGTGATTATTAATAGTGCAGATTAGGCGGGAAGTGGCAGGGATTCATTTTTTTCGTAGTGACTGAAGCTTTGTTTCGAGCGTCTTAGTGATATGTTTGCAGGATAGCAATACTACGTAACACTTACATTATTTGTGTCCAAGTGTCAAAAGTTTAAAGGTGTTAGTTATGTCTTATTAATGAATATCATTTTTTGTTTTTAAAAAAACGTTTAATTTTAGGTATTTTGTTACAGTTTCTCGAAAAAATACTACATCTCATTTCGCACACACTATGATGTAGGTTCGTCACATGAAGAGCAAATATCTTTTGCTATTCTTTTGTCTTCGTTGGCAATTTTAGTCATAAGATTATATGTGAGATTGGTATTTATGTAGGGAGTATGCATGGATATCATAATTTGTTTACATTTTGCTACCGGCTTTACGGACAACATTCCTGAACAAGGGAGCTTCTACTCGGACTTTCTTGCTGTTCTGTCATGATAAAAATGATGATCTTTAGATAGGCTCATTATTACAGTCATGTATTAAAGAACATAATGTTTTACTCATCTTTAAGTATGTACTTAAAATATCATTAATTTTCTTCTGAAGGCATATTATGACCGTTAGAAAATAAGCTCCTGTTACATGGTTGTAGTTTGCTATGGAAACTAGATAAAGAAGAAATGCTTCATACTGTTCAAATACTTAGCAATTTATGTGATCCTTGGGAATGGTCCTTTAGACCTTTGTAAGACTGGCATACGGCGTGGAGTCGTTCTGTGGCTCAATGGTCTGCTTTAGACGATTTCTTTTCGTGTGGAGGCGATAGGCAAAGGAGGGGGACAGTCCTCAAAATTGCCCTTCAAAATCATATTTGTTGTGTGTCAATGTTTCCATCAGCACCTGTTGTTCAAAGTGCTGCAACTTTCTCAATATGGAGGACTTGAGACGGTGTCGTCGTATGAGGAGTCCCAAAAGAGTCTTATTCAGCGGTTGGTTTTACACGTTACTGTTAGTTATCGTTATTTAGTGGATGTTCAGAGACGCGCTGGAGAGCCTCTGTTTTAAACGCTTGCCTTAGTCTGCACCAGAGGTGCTCTGAATGAGTGTTTTCTTGAAGATTGAGAGTGCACGAACTTTCCATTCAAACCGCGCTCTCCAAATGAGAAGGGGGTAGGTGGGCACTATCCCCTCTCTGGTACCTGTCTGTCCTTGATAGTATCTATTCTGATTGTAGGGAAAATTGAGCGCCTGAAAAAAAAAAAGTTGTTCACCTTTGTTTACAACGCCTATTTCCCTTAACGAAAATGGTGTCTGGGGTCGGTAAAGAATAGGGCATTTTGTTTTCACGCTAATTTGGAGTGCCTCAAAAAGGTATGCTAAGAATTACTAACTAATCAGATAAGGACTTTGTTCTTTTTGCTGGTAGATAAATGTCAATGACAATGGTATAAGTTACCAGTGTGGTGAAGAGAAAGACATAAAAAACATTGATAATATGATCGTTGATTAGTATTTTTTTCTATAGAGAGTCATTGGTTTAATTAAATCCGGTGTGCGTTAAAATACACTGTTTATTCCCTTGTAGAGCTGCAATGGGAATTTTATTCGAAATATTATAACATATTAAACTAGCCGAGAAAATTTCGATTGAATGGTTTAAGTATAGTATCATTATGCGATGCTCCCACGTCCTTTTGCCAATGTATAATATAATTTAATTTTATAGAAGTTTGTTTTTAAGAAAAACCTCATTTAAGTCTATTGGTAAACCGTTTAATCAAATTATTGAGTAGAATTTAACATTAGAGACATGGAGGCAGTTTGTGGTAGTGTATAATGTGATGGCGCAAGTTGCTTTTTAATCATTCTGGAGATGCCCGCTAGTGAACTTATGTATGTAAATTTAATAGAGCTTATTCTGCTGATGGTCCAGTGGTGCCGAATAAAGCGCGCGGGGCCTCTTATGGAAATGTAAAATGGTCAGATTTTAGTGGAAAGGAGGGAGTTGGGGCAACATTGCGCAGGACTTCTGTAGTACTGCGGGCTTTTAGTGTCGTCATCGTCCAATAGCGCCGATACATTCCGATTGAGGGTGCTGTATTAATTAAAGTGAAATATCCCCAACGATAGTAATGTATCGTGTTGTGGAATGAATAGATCCGGCGGAACCGTGGAGAATTTCTGCAATGCAAACATTTGAAATGAAATAATTTATTAATCTATTCGGCGCTCGTATGGTTTTATTTTGATTTAATCGTTTTGTAGGTAGCATGGTATGTTATTGTTGTACATGTATCCGAAAGCTGTAAATAAGAGGTGATGACCGAAGGGTTACCGCGCAAATGAGTCTATTTATAGAGGGATGTTGGAACGTTGATTCGTCGGTCTGTATCGGTGGTAATGTGCCGGGTCTCATACGGTCTATAAATTGACCGGCATTCTAAAGACTGGGCGAATAGCATCACACGTTTTTTGTCCGCGGTCTCTGCCCGGTTTGGTAGTTAGGTGTTAGATTTGACGATCGTTAGAGATATAATAAGTTTTCTTGTTGTGTTTTTTTTTTTTTTTTTCCAGAACATTGAAGTGGTGTGTGTTCACGTTATTTTGGTTACAATAATTAATAAACAACCGTACTGTGAGGTTGATTCGTGCAGGGATTGAGTGTTTTGTGCAGGATCAGGCTCTCAAATTTATTGTTTATTAGTCTTTACATGAAGATTTACAATTGAAAAAAAAAACCCCAACACATGAGCAATTCTATTCTTTAATTTATATGAGAATAAAAACAATCTTAAGATAAATGTGTAACATTTATCCGTTGATCGAATATTGGTGGAGTAAGAGAGTAGTGGTGGTGATCATTTTTGTAAATTGATTTATTTAATTGGACACCTAAGATCCGAGATTAGTGTCATACTTTGAAAACGATTTTATTTATATATTGGCTGGTTATGTCCTTGTTTGTAAAGATGCTTAGGAATTATTCTAAGTTACAAATTAGATTTTGGTGAATTATTCTAAATTGATTGATTAGTTAAAAACTTGTAAAGGAAAAAAAAATTACAAATGTGATATGTATACAATTAACGTGTAATGGTTCTGTAGCTAGTAATCTACAGATATAATAAGTTATTTGAATTAGATTCAACCTTAAAATTTACTGGACTTTTTCGTATAAGTGTTGGTTTTTGCTTATATATCGTTGGTCAATGTGACATTGAATTCTTGAAACGTATTTAGTATATTTATTGCAATTTTTAATGATTCATTAATTAGAAGTAAGAAGATTATACGGTAGAAATATCTTCATGTATTAAAGAAGTAATAGTACAGCAGTGGTTGTAAAAATAAGAAAAGAAAAAAAGAAAAAGAAAAAACAAAAATTCATTAAAATGGATTATTAAAATATTAAAATAGATGCTTGAAATTATTGGTGAATACTGATGAAAAAAATATGCTCAACATGTAATAACCAGTGGGTTATATTTTACGTAGTGTGAAACAGTTATCCTTAAGAGGCCGGGTCTTAGCTATAAGTCGATAACAATAGGATAGCGACAATAACACAAGGTTTGTTACCGTGGATATAACACTGGTGGGGCGGACCATCGGAAGGTATGTTTTCTGCTAAAAAATGTCGATACTGTAACGCACCGAGTGATCGATGTGTTTTATGGCAGAGACACATCTCCGAGATCTTGTCCCAGTCATGTGTTTTGTTATATCCCCGGTATACTAACGAGTTAATATAGGTATGACTGTTTTTTGAGGTCGCCCACTGGTCATAACTTTGGTTGTACAAGAAAAAAGAATAAAGCAAGACATACAAACCTGGTTTAAGTAGTTGTACTTTACGCGTTTGGTTGAGGAATGTGTAATGTTGATTGAAGGAATTTAAAGGGTGTTTTTTCGTGGAGATTAATCATTCATTTAGACGGAGGTGTGTTTCAATTTATTGATTGTTAGCAGCTTGCAGTATACTGAGTGATAAATTTCAGTTTTCATTTAATTATCGTGGTGTTTATATTCTTGTAGTAGTTTATTTATTTATTTTTCTGCTCATTTATTTATCTTTTTTAGTTTTCATTTATTAACTAATGTTTTGTGCTATAACTTGGGTAATTTGTTTCGTTGACGATCGCACATGCGAACCCGATTTCCCCATTAGAGGCCCTGTGCAAACTACGCTGAATCATATACATAGGTGCAAAGAACAAATCTCAACTGTATATGTAGGGCATTTGAGTTTTTTTTTCCTTGGATGTGAATCAAATGAAAAAAACTGCACTGTTATATATTCATAACAAGTTTTGTTAAGAATGCTCATGTGAAGTAAATAGATTGGTTAAGTAAGATGGAGATAAAAGAAAAGTTCATACCATGTTAGGGGTGGGAGTGGCTTTGGGGTCTGTCTATCACGCGGGATGTGTCTTGCGCTAACATGGTTTTTCAGTTTGTACAATATGTAGTGGTCTTTCTATTCCTAGGGTCTAAGAGGTCAAAACACAAAGCCAAAAGAAGCCCAAATAATAATTTATCCTTTATTCTTAAAGCATATTCCATAGCATATTTAATAATAGTTTGTTTATATGATAATCTTTGATCACAAAAATGACTTAAGAATAACAAATTGGAATAAGTTAAAAATGAAGAATAGATAATGACCGAGGCTCATGGGCAGAATTCTTTTTTTAGCTGATCATATTCTTTCTTAAGGAATTTGTGACGAATAAAAACGGAGGTATTAATAAAAGGGAAACTCGACTTTGTCAGCTGGATGTAGACGTCTTTTGTGATGATAGACATTTTTTTCTGTGAATAGAATTGCCCAGTATGGGTATGTGAAGGTGTTTTCCAAATAAAGATATTCCCATGTGTGGCATAGAGCGCTGGATATCACATTTGCTATTGTAAGGCCAGGAGCCGATGTTTGAATAGCAGGCTACTGCTATGAGGCTGACCCGGGGTTAATGTATGCTGGAAGACTGGGAAGTGGTTCGGATATAAACATTGATGCGGGTCTAGATTGATGTGTTGCCTCTGACAGAAGGCGTGATGAACGCTAAATTGAGAAAAATTCCAAGACCTGAAATCATAACAATTTATAGAAGTATACAGATTTGATCACTGGCTCTTAAGAACTAGAACTAATTTTTCTTAATAGTAGTGTCTATTCCAAGTCGTATACATTGTCAATAAAATGGACATAGAATTTCGAAAAATTCTCGTGTCATTTACAATAAATGAAAATATACATTAATGTTGTGTATTTCAAACATATCAGAACTTGTTTTGAACACCTTATGTGTAAGAAATTAATACATGTATAGATTTTTTGTAAATACTGTTTTTTCTGTTATATTTAAGGATTTTAAATCTAAGAAATGATATAATCAGAGCTCCGTAGGCCTCGAAAAAACTAAGTATGATCCCTACATACTAGATGAGTAGAAACTAAAAAAAAATTCTAGAATCGATTTAAAATTTATATCTACTTACTATTACTGTTGCTCGATTGTAACCAATTGACAAAAGCTGAAAATAGCGGACAGTAAATTAACCAGTACACCTGAATAGTGTGCACACGTACTTTTTCATCAGTTCCGATGTGTAGCTTTAAACACCTTTTAATTTAAACTGAAAGAGTTAACACATCAGAAATAGGAATAGTAATATGCCACGACAAGGATATTTTTGAGTTTGCTTTTTATATTTCATTAATTTTGAGTAGGGATGGAGGTTAGGTTATTGTCATTTTTTCTTCTTTCTTGTCTTTAATTAGAAAAAGTAATTTGTCACTAAAGCTCCTTCCTTTACATTAAGACATGGGAGCGTCAATCGAAAAAAGTGTTGTAAGTGTTCAGCCCTCTTGTTATAAGAATGAAAAATGTTGATTGGTCGATGTATATAACTTGTGATCAAATCAAAAGTTTTCTATAACTTGGGTAAGGGGGCTGTGTATGTTATCGTTAGTTTTACATATTTTTAATGATGGTATGTAAAGGCGGGAACTTGAAGTTGAACGTGAACCAGTACCGAGGGGCAGATCGTTTGTTTATGAGTATAAGCATTGTAATAAAATTCAATATACTGTGATTTTCAAAATGTGAGTAAAAAATTTGGCACTATAGTCAATATTGTTCACTATGTTTCGTTTGACTTAATGTTTGATTAAGTAGGTAAAGATTAAAACTTTAATCTTAAACTAAAATTGAAAAAATAGAGCTGAAGAGATTAGTCTTCAAGTTTTAATATTTTGTAATCTTTTTTGTTTGTAAACAGGTTTGCGGAAATCGATGTTCGTTTCAGTGAAGTACATTTTCCAGGGACACGGACGAAGCATACGGAGTTTTATTTTTGCTGTCCCAGGTCAATGACCAGTTGTAGAAAATAAAAGTATTAAGATATAGTTAGATGAATCTGTTTAAAAGTATTTACCTGGCAAAATTTTTCAAATTTCTATATAATATGATTTATAGTAACCTGAAGGACCATTGAAAGAATAACTTTGACACTAAAGACTAGTTAGAGATTTAGGTTCATATGTTTATAAATATCATTGAAGATTGCCGTGGATTCAGCAACGTTGCATTGTGAGACAGAAAACTAATCGTTCGATCATTCGGTGTAGTCAATGAAATAATGTTTTGCGAAGTTGGTGGCATCTTTCTTTTTAACTTTTTATGGCTGATATAGATAAGATTTTGCATGCAGTATGTAGCGTAGTCTTTTATATTTTGGAAAACCCTTTAAATTTTACATACGGAATGACTAATCAAGAACTGAATAAGATATACTTTGTCTCGTATCTGTGTATCCATTGGAATGCTACAGCAGTATTGTCTTTAAAGTCAATGTGACTGCCGCAGTGAGTTTTGTTTAAATTCAAAATATTTACTTACAAATATATGACTGAGCTCTATACTTGTAATGATTTATTGATGGATTTCCCGGTGCTGTTCGTTATTTTTTGGTTCCATATTTGTATAAAAAAATGTATCAGAATGTGTATCCAAGCTTTTTTGTCGTTGTCCAACACTTCATGTTAATGCTATAAGAATAATATCCATCTCAGTTTAAACGGCATGCAGCAGCAGAGCTTTCAAATTCATCTTCTAACATTTTATGAAATCTTCGAAATGTTATTAAACGTAAAATTTTAAGGAAGTTGGAACAGAAAAAAAGGAATTTCCATTGTACTCGGCCATCTTATCTATCAACACAGTAAATTACAAAAAGAGATATTAAGAAAATAAGTCATTTACTGCGGTTATGCTACACAGTAGAAATATGTTGATAAATAACTACAAAATTAGTATTAATACGCACATATACATGTAAATTATCG